>NW_026263394.1:0-50713 GCF_947179515.1 Apodemus sylvaticus
CAGGCTCACCTGGATGGAGAGATTGCATGTCTGTTAAAGACACTTGCAGATCCCCCTGGCTTCAAAACTTACACAAGTGGATCTCCAAAGAGGGAGCCACATAGAACTCAGATCTATGTGTGTTTGTTTATGAACAAACATGGGTACCAGTGAGACATGCGAGGCAAAGCACCGCATGGGGAGGTGAATTTCTGCTTCTGAGTCCCCCGGAAGTACACCTAATTGCATAGGGGTTAACGTCGGAGAGGCTGTCCTTAAAATAATAAGGGAGCCTATTACCCCTCCTCTGAAAAAGGCGTTATACAATATTTAAGAGGAATTACGGTCAACGCTTCCCCTCCTGGTTAAGGCCCGCCTTCTTATGAAGGATATTTATCCACTTGTTTTCTACCTCCTCGTGTTCTAATTAATAAAAAAAAGGGAGGAATTGTACAGAGCCATATTGGGGCAGTCATGCACTTGGTCAGAGTTTGACTTTGGTCAAGGTTAACTTCTCCCAGATAGCCAGGATCCTGCTCCACCTAGGGCTGAGTGCTCGAAGTAAAGGTTAAGTTCATTGTTCCTCCAGGTCTAGGAATTCCTGAATTAAGCAGGTGACCCACCCAGCTGCCAGAGCAGTCAAGACAAGGACCTCCAAGAGAAGCTAGACAACTTCCACCAGAACTCAGCCTGGAGTCTGGGGGGAAGGGTTTGCCCAAACTGTTAAAAGGTCTGGCGCCATTAAAGTTTCTGGCTTTGATCAGTGAATATTGTCTTAGCCATACTTCTTTTCGCCCCTCTTCCCCATTTATCCCTCAGCTTCTGTTCCAGAAACCCACTTCGTAATAGCTGCAGGCAGCTATGGAACTCAACACATATATAAATATATGTAAATGGAATTCTATTAAAATGACTTACAGTCTGTGGTCCAGCTAATCCAACAATGGCTACGTGTGGAAGAAGATGTACTAAGTGTCCAGTAGTTTTTGAGTCCACCAGTATGGATGTCGAGACTGGTCTTTAGTGAATGCCAGATTCCCACAGAAGTAAACTCTGGTAGAGACTGGAAAAATGGACTTCTTACCACACAAGTCCAAGGAGGCAAAGAACAGAAACTTCCTGCTTACCCAGCCTTATATGTGCTGGGAGAAGTGGGCGTGGCCAAGATGTGGAAAATACCACCTAATATTATCCATCTCAAAAGATCTCTAAGGGGCAGGCAGTGGTGGCACACGCCTTTAATCACAGCACTTGGGAGGCAGAGGCAGGCAGATTTCTGAGTTCATTGTCAGCCTGATCTACAGAGTAAGTTCCAGGACAGTCAGGGATATACAGAAAAACCCTGTCTCGAAAACAAAACAAAACAAAACTATTCCTAACATAGGTGTATTTTCCCACCTCAAAGATAAGAATTAAACGTAGACCTTCTAGCTTTATATGAACTCCTAAATTGCCAGTCCCTGAGATGGAAGGTTCTTTTGTGTCTCCTTATAACCTAACCCATCTATGGCAATTCACTCTTAGGGAAGGGTTTCCTTTGTGTCCTGCATGGCTAGTGCATTAAACAAAATACTATTGCTCCATGGCTTGGAGCTCAGTGTTTCTAGCATGACTGGATGAAATTGATAAGGAAAGGAGATTTACAGGATATCAATGTAACTCCTCTCAATATGCTTTGTAATTACTAAAGAAGTTAGAGCTCTGAGACCTGGTTCATCACAGCTAACACTCTGTAATTTAATAATAATGGGATCATTCAACATTCTGTAGAAACTTGTTGGGTGTTTTGAGTAAAACACATGCAATGTCTGTGACAACCCTGAAAACATCTAAAACCATGAAGCTATCCCCTAAGTGCACTTTCAAGAATTCAATCAAAGGACATTATTGAAACCAAATATCTGGTGTGGTTTAACCTGCAATCTCACCATATGGAGGCTGAGATGGGGGGAGGGGGTTCCTCACAATAGTCTCAATTGGTCAACTGAGAGAAAAATTATAACACATGAAACCTTAAGTGACACAGAGACTTTCCTACATTCATAAGAAAAAGGATTCACACATTCTACTGATGCAAAACCAGACTTAAGAAAACAGTGAAGACAGGCACAGGCTCACAGACACACAGACACACAGACTCAGGTAACAGACACAGGTCTCTGGTAACCACAGATTGGAAAGAGAGATCCATCCTTTGGCATTGTCTTTTGTCCTCCATATTCATGCTTTAGAACATGCCTGGCCACACATAGACAAATATTCACACACAAAACATAAATAAGCATAAATTTCCCATGTGCTCAGATTCACAGCAGGTGCCACCATATTTAAATGATGAGTCAGGAAAATGGTTGAATGGCTTAAGGGTGAAGTTTTGTCAAAACACACTAGTTCTGAATTAAACTTGAAGGCTTACAAGAGCTTCTTCACAAAGAGCCCATGTTGGTTTCTACTCTCAACTTTGCAGCTGAAAACCACCTATATCTCCAGTCCTACATGATCTGGCAAGCTCTCCTTAGTTAACCAGGAAACCCACCACAGACACACACACAACACACACACACACACACACACACATACACACACTCAGTGCAAGGTGTTAGTAATGTTCCATCCCTAGGACCCTCAGGTATTTATTGTTATTTATTGTTCTAGGGAATTTCCTACATTTTTTTTGAGGCAGGGATTCTCAATGGCTGCATTCTCCTAGTGGCAAGATGGCTGACCAGAAAATCCCCCATGATCCACTTGTCTTTTTGCCTCCCAGAACTGGATGACAAGGAAATATCACAGTGCCTTTGTATTTTATTATGGTGTTTGTGGGAAGCATTTCACAATCTAAACTCTTTCTCCAGCCCTTTGCTCACTCTTTTTTGTTGCTGCTGTTTTTCTTGAGGCATGGCTGGGCAGACAAGCTAGCCAAAGCAGCAGGCCAGGCTTGATTCAACCAAGTGGAGCTCAATAGAGGAAAACCTGTGATAACCTCTGGTATGTGTATGCAAATCTACAAAACACATTCACACACCCACACAAAGAGAAACGCAGCTGGCTGGTGGTGGCACACACCTTTAATCCCAGCAGGTGGTGTCACACACCTTTAATCCCAGCACTTGGTAGGCAGAGGCAGATGGATTTTTAAGTACATGGCCAGCCTGGTCTACAGAGTATGTCCCAGGACAGCCAGGGCTACACACCTGGCTCAAAAAAAAAAAAAAAACATTTTTTATTTAAACCTTGTCTCATAAAACCAAAAAATAAATGAATAAAGAATAACAAAAAAACAAAACAAAACAAAACAAAAAGTGAAACACAAACAGACTAGCAGACACACACACCTCTGGATATCATAGTCACTTGTGTACATGTGCACACATGGTTCACACACAAACACAGTCTCAGTTTTCTTCTTTCAACTTGGAATAGGCCCCATCCAAAGTTTCTGAGCCATAACTGAATTGTAGGAATGGTGCCCTAAAAAGCCTGAAAGGGATTCTGAGCACAGGAGAGACCAATTGTGGGGTCATTATAGGTGTTCCTAAGACGGGGGGAAGGGACAAGAACTTGCTTGTTTTTCTAAGCTCTACTGAGATACTACTCTCTGCTTCTGGCTGCACTCACTTGGGGAAGACTCATCCTACCTTCCCAAAGACTGCCTGCTTTGCATCAATGCTACTCAACTACAGAAAACCAGCAACACTAGGAATATGAAGAGGGGCCCCATGAAAGAAGACTTCGGTAATCTGAGGTATCCCTACTATCCCATCGGAAATGCTCCCAGCCAGTATAGACTCTGGAAATTTCTGCCTGGAAGAAAGGGCCTCTGAGTCTGATTGAATTAAGATGGTCTAGGTTGATGTATTAGTCAGCAGTTGCTGTATACAACCCATATACATATATACACACATGCATACATATGTACATACACATACATACATATGCACATTATCAACAAATATATACATATGTGTCTCCTCCCCCACAACTAAGCTGGCTGGCAGCTCCCAACTCTTCCGATGGCTACCTCCGGCCTTTGTTCCTGTGAACAATAAGGCTCCTCACCTCGACTACCGACACCGCCCCAAGGCGGTTTTCACCTGACTCTCAACACAGACTCGCCAGTCTGAAGGCAGGCAACCCGCTGAGACCTGGAGCCAAAGAAAATTCACAGCTCCGCCTTTGATGTGACCGACTTCTGGGAGGGGTGGTCGATTCCCCAATAACTATATAACTTGCCTTAAAAATATTAAACTCAGTCTTGACCGGAATTACCGCCTTGACTCAAATCTTTTTCGCCTTAACCTCAAAATTCTCTTTCAGGCCACCCAGTTCACATGTGGCCGCTGGCGGTCTACATATTGGCGCCAGAACGTGGGAAAACCTGGTACAGGAGAATTTCCTGAGGTAACCCTATCGAGCGAAGCTTCGCAGAAAAGGTGATAAGGAATGGTATCCGCACGGTAAGTAACATAGAGGTCAAATACTAGCGCTAGTGAAAAATTTTTCTATTGTTGTAAGTGCAGAGGGATACGGGTTTTGCAAGCAAACTGTGTTGACCCGGCACAGTGGCCGCTTGGATTGAAAAGATAGGGAAATATGGGACAGGAAAGTTCGCGCGAAATTTGCGCCCGCAACATTCAAGAGTTGCTTCAGGCGAAAGGGATAGGGTTTGAAGAAGAAAGATTGGAGGATTTCTTGGACCAGATATATTCTTGCTGTCCTTGGTTCCAAGAAAAACGAACGTTAAATGAGAGAACTTGGGTAAGAATTGGTAATTCGCTAAAGGCAGCCAAGGCAGACAATATTACTCTCTGCCTCTGGACACTTATAAAGGATATTATAGATGAAGGAGAAATTGGAAGCCGCCTCTTGACATTTAATAGAGTCATTATCTCCATGGAACACGCCAATATTTGTCATTAAAAAAAATCCAGCAAATGGAGATTGTTACAGGATTTAGGAAAAGTAAATGAAACTATGTTGCCCATGGGAACCTTACAAGCTGGTCTTCCATCCCCCGTGGCTATCCCGAAAGGGTTTCATAAAATAGTCATAGATTTAAAAGATTGTTTCTTTACCATTCGATTGCACCCTGAGGATTGCAAAAGGTTCGCGTTCAGCATTCCTTCTATTAACTTTACAGAGCCTATGAAGAGATATCAGTGGACAGTACTTCCTCAGGGCATGGCTAATAGTCTGGCTTTATGCCAGGAATTTGTAGCACAGGCTTCTGGGAGGGGTGGTCGATTCCCCAATAACTTTATAACTTGCCTTAAAAATATTAAAGTCAGTCTTGACCGGAATAACTGCCTTGACTCAAATCTTTTTCGCCTTAACCTCAAAATTCTCTTTCAGGCCACCCAGTTCACATGTAGCCTCTGGCGGTCTACACATATGTAAATATATGTAAATGGAATTCTATTAAAATGACTTACAGTCTGTGGTCCAGCTGATCCAACAATGACTACCTGTTACAGGAAGATGTACTAAGTGTCCAGTAGTTTTTCAGTCAACCACTATGGATGTCGCCGCTGGTCTTTAGTGAAAGCCAGATTCCCACAGAAGTAAACTCTGGTGGAGACTGGAAGAATGGACCTCTTACCATACAAGACCAAGGAGGCAAAGAACAGAAACTTCCCACTTGCCCAGCCTTATATGTGCTGGGAGAAGTGGGCGTGGCCAAGATGTGGTAAATACCACCTAATGTTATCCATCTCAAAAGATCTCTAAGGGGTGGCCTTGGTGGCACACACCTTTAATCACAGCACTTGGGAGGCAGAGGCAGGCAGATTTCTGAGTTCAATGTCAGCCTGGTCTACAGAGTGAGTTCCAGGACATCCAGGGATATACAGAGAATCCCTGTCTCAAAAACAAAACAAAACAAAACAAAACAAAACAAAACAAAACAAAACAATTCCTAACATAGGTATATTTTCCCACCTCAAAGATAAGGATTAAAGGTAGACCTTCTAGCTTTATATAAAGCAAACATTCTTACCAGATTTGCCCTTTAGTTTGGGTGTGGGGGTAGTTAATTCCAGGTGCAATCAAAATTACAAGCCAGAAAAGTCATGACAGTTGCCTGAACAGTAGGAAAAACAGTGTCATAGTCATAGCATGAATGTAGAGTGCAAAAGAGAACACCAAGAATCAGTTGTCCCTTTCCTCCCTGTCATAGTGTATGTAACCTTCTCTCATCAAACCCAAAAGAAGTCAACCAATCAAATTTAAAAACTAACATCAAAAATGACAGGAAGTAACAATCACTATTCTTTAATATCTCTTAACGTCAATGGACTCAATGCCTCAATAAAAAGAGATAGACTAACCGACTGGATATGTAAACAGGACCCTATATTTTGCTGCATACAGGAAACACACCTCAGGGTCAAAGACAAACACTACCTTTGAGTAAAAGGCTGGAAGACAATTATACATGCAAATGGTCTCAGGAAACAAGCTGGAGTAGCCATTCTAAGATCAGATAAAATTGACTTTCAACCCAAAGTCATCAAAAGAGACTCTGAGGGACACTTCTTGCTGGTCAAAGGAAAAACACAACAAGAAGAACTGTCAATCCTGAACATCTATGCTCCCAAATGCAAGGGCGCCCTCATTCATAATAGAAACGTTATTAAAGCTCAAAGGACACATTGCACCTAACACAATAATTGTGGGTGACTTCAACACTGCATTTTCCTCAAAGATATTCTAAAATCACAATGGGAAATGTGTTACGCCGGGGGATGGGCTACGTCTATGTTTCCAGGGGAAATGAAAAGCTGTGTGTTCCTTCCAAGTTGATAATAAATCAGATGTAACAAGATCTTGGCGACAGAAAAGAAAAAGGGGGTAATAGTCATTTCATAGAAATTATAGAAATAGACTAATAGGGATAGGTTAGCAAATGTACTTTTAAGCAAAACATTACATAGCCAGATCTTACATTGGTAGAAGTCTTTATAATTGATAAGAAGTTGAAGTTATAATCTCATATTGGTTCAGAATTTATTTGATGCAAATTAAAGTTTTCATTGGTATAAAATTATTATTGATATAAAACTGGGATTAATGTTGTTAATCCCATATAGGCATTGTGCCTATATTACACAATTAAGAACACAAGGTTTAGACTTCTATAACTGCTATTATAAACTGTTTTTAGATGATTAAGTAATACAAGTTAAGGACCAGATAGCAAATTCGTGATTGTGAGAAAGTTTAAAGGGTGTTCCTGAGTTATTTCAATTAGAAATGCCCAAGAGTAGTCAAGGCTTAACAGTTCAGAGATGCTTTAGGTAGATAGATGGTCTTCAAAGGCATCAGAAGTCCACAGAATATGTTTATTGGCATTTCTTTATTAAAGATCATTTGACTGGAGACCTGCCTGCTCCTGACAGCACCCTTTCTTGAATTCAAAGAAGAAATTGAGCATCAGTGGAGTTGCTTCAGTTGTGGTAAGACAGTCACCAGGCAAGAATTACCTCATTTCATCTAAAGGCAAATATTGACCAAAAAAAAAAAAAATGGGAACACTATATGGAATAGTCCACTGATAATGTCTGCCAAGACAGAGTAATCAGACCTTCAAAATTCTGCATTACTAAGGTCTGTCAGATGATCCTGGGCCAGAAGGCTGAAGACTGATGCTCCAACATTTTGACATATAGGGCCTGTCCAGGGGGTCAACAGTCTCTATAAGTTAGCTACGATTTAGAAGCAATATTTTGTGCTTCTCATACTTTCAGAGAATATTTGTCCTTCTTGGATTTCTGCCGGGGTTGAAGACTAGTAGTCTCATAGCCAGTCCAAGCTGTTTAGCATTTAGGAAGATGTCTTAGACAGGGTTTCTATTCCTGCACAAACATCATGACCAAGAAGCAAGTTGGGGAGGAAAGGGTTTTTTGAGCTTACACTTCCACACTGCTGTTCATCACTAAAGGAAGTCAGGACTGGAACTCAAGCAGGTCAGGAAGCAGGAGATGATGCAGAGGCCATGGAGGGATGTTTCTTACTGGCTTGCTTCCCCTGTGTTGCTCAGCTTGCTTTCTTATAGAACCAAAGACTACCAGCCCAGAGATGGTACCACCCACAAGGGAACCTCCTCCCTTGATCACTAATTGAGAAAATGCTCCACAGCTGGATCTCATGGAGGCACTTCCCCAACTGAAGTTCCTTTCTCTGTGATAACTCCAGTCTGTGTCAAGTTGACACACAAAACCAGCAAGTACAGAAAATGATACAGATTTGAGAGGATGGTTTTCAGATGGGTTAAAATCTAAAGCCAGGACTTGAGTCAGGTGTAGAATTATAAGTCTTTTAAGTTCGGATAGATGGCAAGAGGTACTATTTAGTTGGTAAAAACTGATAGACTGGGTGTTAGGTATAACCTGTATGTTATAAATTACAAAATGGTAATAATTGTGCTCAATTGATGTCTGAGATAAAAGAGTCTTTTAATTGGACAGAAAGGGGGAAGTGTTGCGACTAGCCCTGGGCTTGTATTTTGATGCTAATTCTACTTCTAGCAGGGGATGCAGATGAGGAGTTGCTTTGTGAACCTTCTCCCCACCTTAGCTTTTCAAATAAAGGCTTGAGCCAGTGATTGGGCAGGACAAAAGGGGAAGGACCCAACTTAGCTTAGCTTCACTTTTGCATATCTGGCCTGCTGAATCGAATTAACTGAAGCATTTAAAATATTTAGTATTCAAGGAAACTAGTGTCTAGATGCCAGTTGATGTTGTATATGAAACTAATTCTTGTTTGAAATGAAATCATTGTCCCATGTCACAGGGACTTAGATATTGTCGAATGTATTATAAAAGTCATGGTTCAGATGCTATGCAATTTTAAGTATTTTCTAGATCAAATAGGATATTTCAGGAAAGAGAGTTTTACACTGTTACAGAGTCTTTAAAAAAAAAAAGACCTAATTTTGGTACATCACCTAAATTCTGCAGTAGAAATTTTTTTTGACTGAAAAGAAGATTGTTTATTGTTTTAAAAGCTATCAAAATAAAATAAGTATTAAAAATTAATACAAATTCATGATTTTTAAACAAAAGCAAAGACCCATTTTAAATATCCTAATTTTGTTTGTTTGTTTAAGACAGGGTTTCTTTGTGTAGCCCTGGCTGTCCTGGAACTCACTCTGTAGACCAGGCTGGTCTCAAACTCAGAAATCTGCCTTCCTCTGCCTCCCAAGTGTTGGAATTAAAGGCATGTGCCACCACTGCCTGGCCCTAGTTTTATTTTAAGGTAGACTCAGGAGAATTATTGGATTAATTTTTGTTGGTCTTATTTATGATCATTTTCTGAAATATTAGTTTAGCATTCAAAAATCAGGCTTTTTAAATACATTATTGAAAGTATATGTTTAGATATATATTTTGCCTGTGTGTATGTATGTGTATCAGGTTCATATGTTTTACTTGTAGAAGTGAGTACAAGGTTTCAGACTCTGGGAACTGGAGTGATATATGGTTTGTGGCACCAGGCAGGTCTGGGACTTGAACTTGTGTCCTCTGCAAGAGCAACAAGTGCTTTCAACTACTAAGCTGTTTTCCCTTCTTTCCTTAGGATGTCTAGGTGCTGCTGCACACCAAATGGGGAAGGAAGGAGTCGAGCCAAGCTCCATGGTCCTTGGAGTCTTCCATTGGGATGTCCATGCCCCAATGCACACTGGGTAATAAAGGGTGAAGCAAAGGCTGAGCAGGGGGGTCAGCAGGATCTCCATCTGGCTGTGAGTGCTGAGGGAGGAGATCCCTAAAGATTTGAGGCTTCCAGCTCTTTGAGACACCATCATTCTTAGAACCTAGTCAACAAAAGAGAGTCTGCTCTTTATTTGGGGTGAACAAGGACTGTATACACATTGAAAATTGAGAAGAGGTTCTTCTTAGGGTGAAGTTTCCTTGGCTAAGTTTTAAGGTCCTGGAGATACTTCATTTGCATGGAGAGGCATTCCAGGATGCTGAACCTGTAATTTCTACCAAGTATTAAGTGACATTCCTCAGATAGAGTGTGGGGGTCCAGACTCCCTAGATAGGGTATCAAAGAGGAAGCCCTGCTGGGAAAAGGCATCTTCCCTTTTTTCCCAAGTTACCTGGACAAGGTAGGCTTCCACATCAAATCACCGGGTTTCCCAATAAGCCACCTCTCCAACTCTTCTTTTAAAAAGAATTTAAAATTTACTCTTGTTTAGCATATGTTTGTGCAAGTGTGTGCAAGTGTGCACACCACGTCCCGTAACTGAAGTGAGTCTTAGGGTCATGGAGCAGTACTAGAGGAAGGCACTACGGGATGGAGCCTGGTCAGAGAGAAGGTCTCCAGCTCTGGAGTTTTGCGATGCAGGGCAACAGTAAGGCTGGAACATGGAGGGGCACAGAAAGGCAGGGCTAGCCTGAGCAAGGCTCTGTGCCTGGAAGCTGGCCTTCACTGCGGCCCACAGCTGGCATGACTCTGGTCCAGTATCTCAGGATCCCAGGATGCACTGTGTCTTCTCAGGACCTTTAGCCATTCCTGAGCTCAGGATTACAGGCTGGTGTTTTGTTGTTGTTGTTGTTGTTATCATTGTTTTTTTGTTTTGTTTAATAATAGAAATTTCTTTCCTTATTTTAAAATTTATTATTACTTAATTTTTACTTATTTAGTTTATGTCCAGTTTTCAACCCCCTTCCTGGTCACCCCACCACCCACTCTATCCCCTCATGCCCCCTCCCCTTCTCCTCTGAGTAGGCAGGGCCTGACATGGGTGTCCCCCTACCTGCAGCATAGTTCTTAACTATGGTGGGACCAACAGGTTGCCCAAACCTGGGGCAAAGCTGACTATGCTAAGTTAGTATAAAGAGGGAAATCATGCAAAAGCAATATCAAATGAACTGTAGGTCACTGTAGCAGTATGGCAGTCATCGTTGTTTCAGGAAGACACCATAACACATTTTCATCTTGTGTTAGGGCATCTTTGTTCCTTTTCAATCGACAGTTCTGTGCAGAGACACACCCTCCTGTGTTGGTCACAAGACACACTGCTAAGTACAAGGTAGAGTGTAGGGTTATTACATTACTGAATCACGCGTGCTACCTAGAGTTCCTTCAGTCCCTATAGCGGGCATGTGATACAGTTGTGCCCTGTGCAGCTGCTGTCCTTAATGGCTAAACAGATTTGGGGGATGCTGAACACTGCAGTGTTAAAGAAGGGTCTTCGGTACAGGCTCTTCTACTGTGCTAGTGTTCTCTGTGAGTGTGTAGTGCAGGGAGATATCCTAGGAATGATTAAATTTGATCGACAGGCAGGGGTAAAGCCCAGTGCTGGGGCGTGTCCACAGCTCCAGGCTGGATCCTGAGTACTACAATGGAAAGGTCTTGGTTGCCTGAGGGAACAGTTAGAATAGGGGGGAGGGGGGGAGATCTCCTGAGCCAGGATGTGTCCACTCTGGAGGACTACAAGTAAGCAGTTAATTAGAAACAGCCTCACGTAGCCAGTAGGAACCCCACTAGAATCTATATACTGTGAAAGGATTGATAAATCCTCTCACACAGGAGCGGGGCAGACAACCCTCTGCTCAGCTGGCCCAAGAGCTTTGTTGATGCTCACGGATGAGTGTACTTTCTCAGAGCACCACTGCCCTATGTTTCAAGAACCTGGACATGGATTTGCGTCTATGAGATTTTAGAAGTGTGTTTGTTTTGTGTTTGTTTGTTTTTGTTTTTGGTGGTTGTGCCAGAAGCAGTTATATCTCCACATTCCTATTCCTGTTCTTAATTTTATATAGTAGTGTTTTCAAGTTTTCAGACTTTCCAGAAGGCATCACATTGGCCAGCGAATTTCACTCAACACGTTTTCCATCCGTCTGTGAACCACACTCTAACTACAGACCAGCGACAGACATTCATGTTCAAACTGGAAATGGATATGAGGAGGAGTCCTTGGTCCAAGAACCTTGGAAACTGAGGGAAAGCACGGTCGATTTTTGTCAGCTAGAGTAATCTCTGCCACAGCACTGCCTCCTGTTTCCCCAGGCCCTCCTTTGGGGAGTCCCTGACATTTGCTTGGGATTCATCAGCAGGCTGCCTGCTGGTAGAATTTTAAAATCTAAATGGACTTCCTGTGTTTTAACCTCTGTCACATTTGATCTAACCTGACAGGTCCCATGTTAGTAATATTCTCTTATATATATGTATGTATACACACATACACACACACACACACACACAAATTTGTATGGGTGTTTTCCTACTTGAATCTGTGTTCCACTTGTGTGCCTGGTGGCTACAGAGTCAAGGCAAGGAGAGAGCATCAGGTCTCCTGGAACTGGAGTTCCAGGGGTTGAGCCTCACCATGTGGGGGCTGGGAACCTAACTCCAATTCTCCGAGAGAAACAAGTCTTCTTCACTGCACAGCCATCTCTCCAGACCCTAATAGAGTATTCTCTAGGAATCCTGTGAACTGCCCATCACCTATAAGACTTCCAGTGAGGGGACTGCGACACCAAACCATCCACAAACCTTTGACCTACAATTTATCCTGCCTGTCAGAGATGCTGGGATAAAGATGGCTAAGAATTTGTGTGAGTGGCCGACCAACGATTAGTCCAGCTTGAGACCCATGCCTTAAAAGGGAGCTCAGGCCTGACACTGTGTGCAGGTCTGGGAACCAGAGGCTAGCCCAGAGACTGGGGATTGAGACAAATACAACTGCCAAAAAATGAATAAACAAACAAACAAACAATCAAACACATTAATAGGTAATTTCAGTGAAATCACTCCTAAGGAAATTCTGCTAAACTTGTAGACAGGAGCCTAGCATAGTTCTCATCTTGAGAGAGGCTTCATCCAGCAACTGATGGGAGCAGATGCAGAGACCCACAGCTGAACATTAGCTGGACCTCAGAGAATCCTTGGGGAGAGGGGGAGGAAGGATTGCAGGGGCAGAGGGGTCAAGGACTCCTCAAGAAAGTGGCCCATAGCATCAGCTAAACAGGGCTTACAGGGGTTCACAGAGACAGACCCAACAATCATTGAGCCATCGTGGGTCTAACTAGGTCCTCTGCATGCATGTGACGGCCTGTGGCTTGGTGTTTTTGTAGAACTCGCTACGTTGGGACCAGGGGCTATATGTGACTCTGGTGCTTGCTTGGAACCCTTTTCCTCCTTTTGGGTTTCCTCACCCAGCCTCAGTAACAGGGAAGTGTCTAGTCTTGTTGCAATATAATAGGCTGGGTTTGGTTGATATTTGTGGGAGGTCTGTCCTCTTCTGAAGGGAAACAGAGGAGGAGACAGTGGAGGTGGGGTGGGAGTGGGGAGGACTTGGAGGAGTGAGGATAAATGATGTTTAGGATGTGATATATGAGAGAATTTAAAAAAATCACTGTATTTAGCACAGAACTCCCCACCCATCCCACTCTCACGTCTTTCTTGGATGGTCTCTTCTCTATTTCTATTATAAGGGGGCCAAGGAGATCCATACATCACACACACAATCTCCTTTGAAAAACCCTTTATGTGAATGCGTATTTACTCCAATTCTGGGGCTCTAGTGAAAAGGTACAACTACCACATCTTTTCTTAGGGTCCATTCTGCAGAATGCTTTCCCCACACCCCTTTCAACATTAGAAAAATTCTAAGTATGCCTCAAATATTAAGTTATTATCTATAAATATCCCTATCTGTCTGCCTGTCTGCCTGTCTGCCTGTCTATCTATCTATCTATCTATCTATCTATCTATCTATCTATCTGAATCCCAGTGTGTTCATTTAGTGCTGCTAGCCTGTGCATCTGTTTAGGGTTGAGAACTTTGGAATGGATGACCAATTAGGGTCTCCTTGTCCCCAAGAACACCTTCCTCTCCTTCTCAGTACTCATTATGTGCCTGTAGCTCTTTCAGCGATTGGTGGGAAGTTGTGAGCTTTCACCATCCATGTTGGCATGTGCCTTGAGGTTGTCGTTGTCCAGGACTTGCTTAGGTGGCCTTGCTGTTAAGATAACATGGATGTTCCTTCCCTAGCCTCTATAGAAGGCACAATCTCGCAGCAGATATCTGGGCCCTCCGGCTCTTGCAGTATTCTGCCTGGTCTTCTGTGGTGTTCCTGTGCCTCATCTGTAGTAGCTGTGCTGAAGATAGATTACCTGTGGCTAGGCCTCCCAATTCAGTTGTTATCTGGGTTTTTACATAGCAGTGCCTTTCATTAATGGGTTCCCTCTGCTGAAATAAAGAAGCCTCTTTGGTGGGAGTCACAGTTACCTGAGAGTATAAGTATTTATGATGCAGGTTTAAATCATCTCGTTTTGGGAAAGAGTCAGGGTTGGTTTCTTCTATAGGTTCCATTGTGTCACCAGGCATAGCAGCTGACTGGGTTCAAAGGTCAGGCAGGAAGTGTTTCCTCTGAGATGAGCTTCAGCACATTTTCATAGGTGCTGGTTCTCTTCAAGATACTTTGGGGTTTGTAGGTTTAGATTTTTCAAAATTTATCTTCAATAAGGGTTATCAATACTTCATCTTGCCCCCTTTCTAGCTCAATGTCCAAAGGTAGGTGAGAAAAGATGGTAAATAGGACAAGAGACTGTGGACCTTTTTAGAAGTAGTTCTTAGGGGCGATCTAAGGATTCCAATCTCTCTTTGTCTGGTTAGCAGCAGTCCAGTTCTGTAGTCTCAGGACACCAAGACATGTCAGTAGAGTCACATGATCAGGAAGGACCTCCAGGACTGCACAAATGGGCTCCAGTCAGCAGGAGTGACTGGGACCAGCTGGGTCTCAAGGAGAAGTTATCTGCCCTGCCTCTCTCAACCAAGTGAAGATCAGACAAGATACAGGCCAAGGAAGCATTGCAAAACTAGCTGTGCATGAGCTCTGTCATGGTCTGCTGAGTCCTATTTATACTTATCAAGCATTCCATGTCCTCTCATGGGTCATGCTTCAGCAAACACCTAGTAAATCTGCATCACACGACACTTCCTCTTTATGGGACATCTTGTACCAGTCATTATTTAATATTATTCACACACACACACACACACACACACACACACACACACACACACACAGAGAGAGAGAGAGAGAGAGAGAGAGAGAGAGAGAGAGAGAGGCTAGCCCATAGTTTTAAAACCATGTTTAGATTTCTGTTACTTTCACAAGGTGACCAGTTATCAGTTATAATCTATACATACACACCTCTGGGGCACAATTCAGCTAAGCCTGTGGCTCTTGTACAGCATGGGTCTTTTTCTCATATCCAATAGCACAGCCCTCATTTCCCTGCCCAGAATTCCATCAATATGAACATTCCTATCAACACTCAGCCTAGGACATCCTGTGTAGTAAGACAATGACTCTCCATTGGGCTCCCTGCTCTTCTGACTCTTCCTCACTCGATGAATTCTGAGCATCTGTATGTCTCCTGCAGATTGTTCAGCTCAGTCAGATCTAGACTTTCTTAACAGAAAATCATGCCAAGATGGCCAATCACGGTCCTCAACTGGACTGCATCTGAAACAAAATCCAAAACAAGCTGAGCATTCCTTCCTTTAGGGGATTTTTTGATCAGAGCATTTGAAGCAGAAAGACCCACCGTGAATGTGGGTTGGAAAGATGGCAGCCCATATGGAGAGATGTGGAAGACAGGCCCTTTTACCCTCTTGCCAACTTTTTAAAAAATGATAAGTTGTATTACTTAAATGAAATTTTAAATATAACATATATTTAGATCATATACTTTCCCTTCCACAAGTCTTTACAGACCCCTCCCAGGCCCCTACCTACCTAACTTTAAGCTGTTTCTCAAAAAGAAACAGAAATCTACTGCAACAACAAACCATCCATGAACAGAGAAAACACAGTAAAACACTATGCCCCCCCCAAAAAACCCCAAACAGAATAAAACAAAGCCCCAAACTGTAATCATATAAAGGAACACACACACACACACACACACACAGAGAGAGAGAGAGAGAGAGAGAGAGAGAGAGAGAGAGAGAGAGAGAGAGAGAGAGCTGTTGATATGTCTGAGACCTTGAGAGAAAACAAGTAAACAAGAGTCCTGTAGTCTTTGTTCCTCAGTGACTTGGGTTGTCCAGCCCCTTCCAGATGTGACAGACAGGAGCACCTTCACCTTAGGCTATTCATTCCAATAGGCACTGTTGTTTATCTGCCTATAGACCTGTGCGGGCAAATATGGCATTGCCATGTGCAGCTCACACTTGAGTTTATAAACTTGACTCGGGACTCTTCTTAACCCTCAGAGTAAAACTGCATAGTTTCTCAACCATGACATGTAGAATACTTTCAACAATATCTAAATACCTAGAAACATGGGACAGTGATTTCATGTCAAATAAGAATGATTTTCATATAGAACATCAACTGGCATCTAGTCAGTATACTTATTCCTTGAAAACTAAAAATTTTAAATGCTTCAGTTAATCAGATTCAGCAGGCCAGATATACAAAAGTGAAGCTAAGTTAAGTTGGGTCATTTTCTACAGGACAATACAGATAGTGTTGCAACCAATTCCAAGGAAACTCCTTCAGTGGTGACTGGGAGATTCTGCAGGGAAACCACAGTAAGAGGAAGGTGGTTTAGGATGTGGAACAGTCAGACTCTTGGTTGTGACACAAGGTGTTCATACACAACCTGGAAGACCCCACCATAGTAATATTCATAACTCCTCCACAGAGAGCTGGGATCCGACGTCTATACCTATAAGCTATGGTGCCTTTCTGTTTAAAGACTTGACTGTAATGATCCATATTGTAGCAGAGCAGAGAAACAGGAACTTGTGATGATGATGTAGGGCTCAGAAGTAGAGGAGAAAGGAAACAGCCATCTAAACACTGCTGGTCCACAAGGAAACACAGCTTAGTTTTCCTACTGTTGGTTTGGGTTCATTGAAAGACATGAGCATACAATGTATGTGTGTGTGTGTACACATGCACAAGTATGGTTGCACTTGCCTAGACAGTCCTGAGATCAATGCTCCCATTACATGGAGGGTGTACATTGCTGCAGCTGCAGGGTGCGACTGTGTTATGCTCTGCTGAGTTTCTCCTATGCTTCCTCACATTCCAGGCCAGAGGAGAGGTCCTCACTAAAGTGCTCTGGCTCCACAACATGGGCTGAGAAAAAATAATACCTAACATGCAAATGTATGAACAGTTCATCCTGATGAATCTCTCCAGAGGTATCTGCTTTCCAGCTCTCACAGAAAACCTCATTACACCATGTAAGGAACAACAGGAACCACACCTGACAGAATATGTTCAAACAATACTAAACTTTATTTAAAAGAACATCATGAACAGAAATGCGAAGTTTACAATTAAGAGAAGACTTAAATTCAAACTTTCATACATAAAGTAGATTGCTGTAAGTTTGCATTATATACACCACACAGTAAACACACTAAATATCAATATGTCTAACCAGGAAAAGTGGGTAAAGTGGTAGAATACATGAACAATGAAGTATTTAATTTCACCTTACTATATACAAAGAAAACATTTACAAAGGTATCTTAAAATTGAATATTATTTTGGAATATGAAGTTCTGTCCAGCACCCACAAGAGTGAGACTTATGTTAAAGAGTTCTGGGTGTAAAAGACACATTTAACTGTACAGTCACTTCATTCAACTTCCACGAACAAGAAAAATCTCCTTGTTCCCAGGCAAACTGCATCTTGAAATGTCTTTGCTACTTTTATAAATAGTCTTTGGCCAGGCAGTGGTGGTGCACGCCTTTAATCCCAGCACTTGGGAGGCAGAGGCAGGCAAATTTCTGAGTTCGAGGCCAGCCTGGAATATAGAGTGAGTTCCAGAACAGCTGGGGCTACACAGAGAAACCCAGTCTCAGAAAACAAAAACAAAACAAAAACAAACGAACAATATATATATATATATATATATATATATATATATACATACATACATATATATATGTATGTGTATATATATATATATATATATATATATATATATATATATATATATGTAGTCTTTGATGGTTTGGATGCCAGATCCAGAGGTCAAATTACAGCACTGTGAAACAGTGAGTATTTAATACTAGAGAGTGGTGGAAAACATGCAAGGCCAATTAGTAAAAACTTATTAAAAATATAAAAATTGAAAAATTGCATAAGGACACATGTTGCTATATTTTTACAACTTGGTAAGAGAAATCTCTACTCAATCAATAACAATACAACCTACAAGCCTAGATTTGGTGGATCTCCCACTACACTACTCTATTCCCGTCTATATTATCCCATAGAACTTGTGGTTTCTCCAGGCCAGAGATTCTCTCTGATCCCCCATAGCTCCTCCCCCTTCCTCCTGCCCAATCATTGGCTCAAGACTTTATTTGAAATGATAAGGTGGGGAGAAGGTTCACAAGGCAACTCCTCATCTGCAGCCACTCCTAAGAGTGGAATTAGCATCAATAAACAAGCTATGCACAAGCCTTCCCCCTTTCTGTCCAATTAAAAGACTCTTTTATCTCAGACATCAATTGAGCGCAATTATTACCATTTTGTAATTTATAACATACAGGTTATACCTAACACCCAGTCCATCGATTTTATCAATTAAATAGTACATCTGTCATCTATCTGAACTTAAAAGACTTATAATTCTACACCTGACTCAAGGCCTGGCTTTAGATTGTAACCCATCTGAAAACCATCCTCTCAAATTGATATCATCTTTCTAAATGTTAAACAGCTTGGACTGGCTATGAGACTACTAGTCTTCAACCCCGTCAGAAATCTATGAAGAACTAATATTACCTGAAAGTATGAGAAGTACAAAATATTGCTTCTAAAACGTAGCTAATTTATAGAGACCGCTGATCACCTGGACAGACCTTGATTTTTATCAACTTGGAAGGAACACACAGCTTTTCTTTTCCCCTGAAAACATAGGCATAGCCCCTCCCCCAGCGTAACACATTTCCCATTCTGATGTTAGAATATCTTTAATGTAAACAGGCTGGTTCAGTTCAATAGTTCATTCCACAATACAATGTCTTTCAGCAGCTGTGGTGTTTTGTTCATTGGCATTTAAAAAATTTAAGGTTAGCCAGGCGGTGGTGGCACATGCCTGTAATCCCAGCACTCTGGGAGGCACAGGCAGGCAGTTTCCTGAGTTGGAAGCCAGCCTGGTCTACAGAGTGAGTTCCAGGACAGCCAGGACTATACAGAGAAACCCTGTCTCAAAAAAAAAAAAAATCCAAAAAACAAACAAACAAAATTTAATATTAATAAAGCACTATATAATCTATCCTTGGGGTTTCTGGTTGACCCTTTTTACCTATTAAGCATCTTCTTTAGAGTTCAATTGGATCTCTCCACATTGCTTGTCCTGTAGGATTGTGTGGTATGCCTTTAACTTGTTTTATATTGTAATATTCAAAAAACTGCTTCATCTTATTAGAGATATACAGTGGCACATTGTTCGTTTTAATTTGTGTTGGTATTCCCATAATGGCCATAACTTCTAACAAATGTGTAATTATAGAATCAGCTTTTTCTGGCGGTAATGCAGTTGCCCATTGAAATCCTGAGTACGTGTCTATAGAATGGTGCACATATTTCAGTTTGCCAAACTCTGTAAAATGGAAGACATCCACTTGCCAAATGTCATTTCCTTGGGAATCCTTAGGGTTATTTCCTGTAGGCAATGGAGTCTGGTTATACAACGAACAAGTGGGGCATTGCTTCACAATTTCCTTGGCTTTTTGTCAAGTGAGAGAATTCTCTCTTTAAACCTTTGCTGCTAACATGGTGTTTTTATGGAATTCTGAAGCCTCTAGTACATTTCCTATCAGTAGTTGGTCAATTTCATTATTACCTTGTGCCAGAGGGCCTGGCAGACCTACCTGGGATCTTATGTGTGTTGTATATAGTGGATAACTCCTATTTCTGATTATTTGTTATAGCTGAATAAATAATGAAGTCAGTTCAGAATCATCCTGTATAAGTTCAGCAGTCTCTATATGTAACACAACCCCTTCTGCATATTGAGAATCAGTTACTATATTAAAAGACTCTTGAAAATCTGGTAACACCATGATTATTGCATATAATTCAGATTTTTGAACTGACTTATAGGGACTCTTAGCCACCTTACTTACATCTTCTGATTTATATCCTGCCCTTTCTGATTTATTGTCATCAGTGTAAAATGTAGGGGCTCCAGATATTGGAGGGTTTTTTTTTTTGATTGTTTGTTTCTTATTTTGTTTGTTTGTTTGGTTTTGGTTTTTTGTATTTGTTTTTTTCGAGACAGGGTTTCTCTGTATAGCCCTGGCTGTCCTGAAACTAGACCAGGCTGGCCTCGAAGTCCCCCTGCCTCTGCCTCCCAGAGTATTGGGATTACAGGCGTGTACCGCCGCTGCCACCACCACCACCACCGGCCTGGAGTTTTCTTTATTATATGAGGTAGAATCCAATAAGTTCTTTTTATGACTTGAAGCCACTTGCTTTTAGGGTATCTGGTGTTAATCTCTCCCGAGAAGTCACTGCATGCTCTTTGCCAATGTTCATCTTGTACCCATAGTGAGGCAATTTCTGTGTTAGTAAAAGGTACCACAGTTTTCAGCTGGATCCATTCCGACCAATTGTCAAAGTCTCATTATTCCTTTAATTATCAATTCAGAGACTTTCTCAATGTAGGTTTTTAATTTCTTACTCTGTTTATGTGTTAAAAATATATGTTCTAAGATGTAATCTTCCCTCTGCATAAGAATTCCTGTAGGGGAAGGTGTAGAACATAAGATAACTAAGATGCAGGCCATCTTTGGATCAATCTGACCTAGATGTGTATCCCACAATTTCCTTTCTACCAAAGTAAACTCCTTCTCACCCTCAGCTGATAGTTTCCTTGCACTATTTAAATCCTTATCACCTTATAAGGTTCAAATATATTGCTTAACTCTTGAATGGCCAAGCCAATCGAATGCCACCACCAGTTGATATCTCCCAGGAGCTTCTGAAAATCATTAAGGATCCTTAATTAGCTTCTTCTGATTTGCACCTTTTGTGGCCTAACCCTTTGCAGATTTATTTTATATCCTAGATAATTAATAGAATCTCCTCCTTGTATTTTTTCAGGGTTTATTTGCAATCCCCAGGAAGCCAAGGTTACTTTTCCTTCCTACCTGACCTACTGGTCCTATATATTTAAGACATCTGAGACTTTGCTTTATTGGGGATAAGGTCCCAACACCTCGCAATTGGATGTCTACTTCTTGAAGTGAACAAATTACAGGCCAAGATTTTGGAGCTATAATGGTGTCGTCTGCTTCAGTGTCAACAATTCCTTCAATCTCAATATTGTTCACTAATATCCTGCATTTTGATCCTCTATAGAAGTGTGAAAAAATATTAGTTTTTGGGTCGTTTTGAGGCTTTCTGAATTGTGTTGAGAAATTGTCTCCGCCTTATCTGATCTCAGAACATCTGTTTTTGAAGCAGTGACACTTAATTGTCTTGAAGAAGAGAACTCTCCCTGCCTGGCACTGGGCCTGTGACAGGTACACCTGGCAGGTTTTTTGGCCGGATATTTCCCCATTTGTCTGTTGTTGCTCTATATTCCCTAGTCAAATGTCAGCCTTTGCCACACCTTTGATATATTGCAAAAGGCATAGGCCCCCTTTTGGTATTACTTTGGTTTTTTTCTACTGTCATTTCTGAGATGACCCCAATCACCACAATTACAACATTTAAAAGCTTGGGTCACTTCTAGGTGTCTAGTGGCAGCTTCTCCAATTACAGTCATATCAGGTGAGCCAGATACAACATCAGTTGTATATCTAATCCACTCATCTATTGATGCTAACCTTGCCCTCAGTGGTCTGATTACTTCCTTGACTTCAGGATTTGCATTCTCAAAAGCTAAAGACTCAATCATTGCCTTCCATGCTGTGGAATCTGATATACTCCTTTTCACAGCTGAGGTTAGTCTTTGTAAAAAGTCAGAGATGGTTTCCTATGGACCTTGTATGACTTGAATAAATGGTTCAAGTCTTTTCCCTGATTCTGCAACTTTGTCCCAGGCCTTTAAAGCTGACAATCATCACAACGCTAGAGTGTCTTCATCATATATAGCCTGTACCTCTGCCTCAGCAAAGCAACCCTCACCAAGCAGTTGGTCTGTGGAAATCTCTCTACCCTGGCTCTATTGTGTCCTGCTATCTCCCTCCATGGTCTCATCTCCACACCATGCGACTCATTGCAAATTAGCAGCAGGATCTAGTATTTCTCTTGGCATATTCTTCAAGTCTTGAGGGATTATTCTATTTTTATTACCCAAGAAGTCAGGATTAGCTTTAAAAATGTCTAATGCATTCCCAGATTAGTGACATTTTCCTTAAAATTTCTCAGATCTAACACATCCACAGGTTGCCAATTGAATTCCTGATAACCCTCGGGATGATCACCATCTGGAGGTCTTTGTTCTATATTGACTGGATAGACTAAGGTTTGTTTTTTAAAAACCTGTGGTTGGCTTTCTCTACTTTTATCTTCTGTCTCCACCTGAGTATTTTCCTTAATTGGAATTTTATTTATTTATTTATTTATTTATTTATTTATTTATTTATTTATTTTTGGTTTTGGGGTTTGGTTTTTGTTGAGACTGGGTTTCTCTGTGTTGTCCTGGCTGTCCTGGAACTCACTCTGTAGACCAGGCTGGCCTCAAACTCAGAAATCTGCCTGCCTCTGCTTCCCAGAGTGCTGGGATTACAGGCGTGTGCCACCACCACCTGGCTTTAATTGAAATTTTAAATTCCTCCCTTAAGGTTTGTGTCCAAACTTCATGGTTCTCCTTTTGTCACTCTTCCTGTTCCTTGAGTTCCTGTCATTTCTGTTCAAGGTTCTGCCTCCACATTTTGATCTTTTCTTTATATTGCAGTTCTGATAGTCTGCTGTCCATTTTATTTTGATTGATTAATTTGAAAAGGTTATTCTCCAAGTCTAGCTTCCAATCCTCATTATTCTCTCTCTGCTGCTCAGTCTGATCTGTGAGCTGCTGCATCCTTTGTTCTAGCATCTTTTCTAACTCCTGTCCCCCACCTTCATTCTCTTCTTTCTGTCTCTTATTCTGTTCTATAATTTCCTGGGCCTTCAATTCTAGTGTTTCCTCTAGGCCACATTGCCAAGTCTTAAATTTCTATTTCTGTTGTTCATGCTGCTCTATAATTTCCTATAATTCTGTTATAAGCCCTGCTTCCAAAATCTTAGATTCTCTTTATGTTGTAATTCTAATATTGCAGCATCTACCATATTTTGACCTATGAAATCCTGAACCTTTAGTTCTAGTGTTACTTCTAATCTCTTTTCTAAGGCAAGGAACTTTTTGTCTAGGGCATCGACTTTTGAGAGGACATAGTGAATCAAGAGAATAGTTATTGCAATACCAGTAAATAAGGTGACTTTTTCCTCTAATTCCATCCCTGTCAAACCATTCAAAATATCATGAAATAAAGACAAAAAGACATGTATTGTTTTTTCCCATCTTTTAAGTATCAAGATGCTATATATCTCTCATATCAGTGAATTACCTGGTCTAGAACCAATTGTTCCTTTGTCTAGGGATTTATTCAAGGGGAGGGGTCTCTCTGCCTTTCCCTGGGGGCCTATCAGACCTATTTGGCTTCCAATCCATACAGCTGCAGCCTATATTGCTGCCCAAGCCTTATTAGTGGATGGGGGGCAGTGAAATTTTTATCTCAGGTTTGTTTGGTTCTAAGTCAAAAGATGGGTGCCATTTTGATGCTATATTTTTCAATCAGGCAAAAGAAATCTCATCTCGATCAGTAACAGTACAAGCTATTAGCTTACATAGGGCAGATCTCCCACTACCCTACTCTGTTCCCATCTTTATTATCCCATAGAACTTGGGGTTTCTCCAGGCCAGGAGCTTCTCTCTCTGCAGCCTCTCAGTTGATCCCACAGTTCCTCCCCCTTTCCTCCTGCACAATCATTGGCTCAAGCCTTTATTTCAAAAGTAAAGGTGGAGAAAAGGTTTGCAACTCCTCCTTTGAAGCCCCTTCGAGAAGTGGAAGTAGCATCAAAATACAAGACCAGGGTTATCCACAACTGACCCCAACATTGACCTAAGTTCACAAATACAGTCTATTTTTTTTATGAGATATTTTCTTTCTTTACATTTTGAATGATTTGCCCTTTCTGGTTTCCACACTGAAAACACCCTATCCCATCTCCCCTCCCCCTTCTCACCCACCCTCCCATCCCTGCTTCCCTGTCCTGGTATTCCACTCTACACCGGCCCCTGGTCTTCTCAGGACCAAGGGCCTCTCCTCCCTTTGATGTCCAACAAGACCATCCTCTGATACATATGCAGCTGGAGCCATGGGTCCTTCCATGTGAACTCTTTGGTTTATAATTTAGTCTCTGGGAGCTCTGGTTGGTTCATATTCTTGTTCCTCCTGTGGGGCTGCAAACTCCTTCAGTTCCTTGGGTCCTTTCTCTAGCTCTTCCACTGGGGACCTTGTGCTCAGTCCAATGATTGACTGAGAGAACCCACCTTTAAAAATTAACAGTCTTTAAAGAAACATGCTTGCAAGTGTCTACAGCGTGGGCTGAGTAGCTTCTAACCTGTGCTGGGCACATCTGTCTCACAGATGGCTTCAGGTGTCAATCTCTTTGTCCCTGGTTAGCACTAAGTAGAAGGATGGGGGACATCCCCCACTCCTTACAGCCCAGAAACTCTTGCCAGAGTCTTCAGCCCACCCTGCCTCAAGTCCTTAGCTCCACCCACCAAAGGCTTGAGAGCAGCCTCAGCAGCTGGGTGGGCGGGGCTCCAGTAAGCACTGGTGCAGGATTTCCCACACCATCTTCTTCCTAAACAGAGGCATGTGCTGCTGAGAGAAGGTGAGGGGCTGGCCTCTGGAGATGTATTCTGCATATTGACAGGTGAACAGGCCACAGTCACTGCCATTCCCCTGCTGAGGAATCTCCTCTGCTGCCATGCTGTGCTGCTTCCACTCCAAAGGCTTCAGAGCCACATTCCTTCTGGCTATGCTCTCATCCTGCAGATACTGGAAAATCTGAGCAAGGACTTCTGGTCTCTTGAGTCCCATGGAATCCAGGTAGACAATACTCTTCTCCCTCAGGTCTGTCACCACCAGGCTCCAGTGATTATCCAGGTGAACAGGCACCAGGATCAGTTCCTTTGCAAAGAGGTTTACTGCCTTGGTCCAACTTCTGACTGACTTGTGGCCACCACTCTGTAACTTGGAATAAAAGAAGGTATTAAATGCATAAAGTGCAGGGTATCCTTGAGTTTGATTTCTGGCCATGAGAAGATTCATGTAAAAATTGATGACTGTGTCATTGAGCCAGTGGCTGTCCCTCAGGGTGCGCATGTCTTCTCGAGTAACTGCCATCTTGAAGGCTTGACTCAAAATCTCCTCTTTGGGCCCTGGGCCTAGAGCACTGCTGACTTCCTTCTGCATGTCCTCTGTGAGCTGAGGGCCACAGTCCAGCCCTGTGATCTTCCCTTGGCCTCCAGGAGCCTTTTCTTTGGCTGTGGGTATTGGCATTTGGTTGGGCAGAATGGTATGGCTGACTCTGTCTGGGCAGATTGGAGGAAGTTGAGAAGCAGGAATCTCCCCATTCACACAGCCACTGATCTTCTTTGAGGCAGACACTGGAATCCTCTGAGAAGGAGGAGACTCATAGCACTCGGGGACACCGGGTTGTAGGTGTCCAAAGAAGCTTGAGAACCTTCCATTGTGTTGTGTCTGAACACCTTCCACCATGCTGCTGTAGGGACACAGGAGAACTTGTCCTGCATACATAGACCTCACGTCAAACACAGCCTCTACCTCAGGATCTTGGGTGTACTCTGTGGGCCTCAGCTGTAATCCAGCCTCTTGAAGGGGATTCCTGATCTGACCATTGTCTGTCTGGTCACACCCCAGCTCTCTCTCAAGTATCTCCTGTTTCAGTCTCCTTGGAAAGCAGATCTCTTCAGACAACATGTCATTTTCACCCTCTGCCACACATTTCCTCTTTTGGCCTTTCTCTGCTTGTGCATGGTACACTGTCCCAGGCTGTTTACAAGGCTGCAATGGAGAGGGTGTTGGCATTTGGTTGGGCAGAATGGTATGGCTGACTCTGTCTGGGCAATTTGGAGGAAGTTGAGAAGCAGGAATCTCCCCATTCACACAGCCACTGATCTTCTTTGAGGTGGCCACTAGAATCCTCTGAGAAGGCAGAGACTCATAGCACTCGGGGCCACTGGGTTGCAGGTGTCCAAAGAAGCTTGAGAACCTTCCATTGTGTTGTGTCTGAACACCTTCCACCATGCTGCTGTAGCGACACCGGTGAACTTTTCCTGCATACATAGACCTCACGTCAAACACAGCCTCTACCTCAGGATCTTGGGTGTACTCTGTGGGCCTCAGCTGTAATCCAGCCTCTTCAAGGGGATTCCTTATCTGACCATTGTCTGTCTGGTCACACCCCAGCTCTCTCTCAAGTATCTCCTGTTTCAGTCTCCTTGGAAAGCAGATCTCTTCAGACAACATGTCATTTTCACCCTCTGCCACACATTTCCTCTTTTGGCCTTTCTCTGCTTGTGCATGGTACACTGTCCCAGGCTGTTTACAAGGCTGCAATGGAGAGGGTGTTGGCATTTGGTTGGGCAGAATGGTATGGCTGACTCTGTCTGGGCAATTTGGAGGAAGTTGAGAAGCAGGAATCTCCCCATTCACACAGCCACTGATCTTCTTTGAGGTGGCCACTAGAATCCTCTGAGAAGGCAGAGACTCATAGCACTCGGGGCCACTGGGTTGCAGGTGTCCAAAGAAGCTTGAGAACCTTCCATTGTGTTGTGTCTGAACACCTTCCACCATGCTGCTGTAGGGACACCGGTGAACTTTTCCTGCATACATAGACCTCACGTCAAACACAGCCTCTACCTCAGGATCTTGGGTGTACTCTGTGGGCCTCAGCTGTAATCCAGCCTCTTCAAGGGGATTCCTTATCTGACCATTGTCTGTCTGGTCACACCCCAGCTCTCTCTCAAGTATCTCCTGTTTCAGTCTCCTTGGAAAGCAGATCTCTTCAGACAACATGTCATTTTCACCCTCTGCCACACATTTCCTCTTTTGGCCTTTCTCTGCTTGTGCATGGTACACTGTCCCAGGCTGTTTACAAGGCTGCAATGGAGAGGGTGTTGGCATTTGGTTGGGCAGAATGGTATGGCTGACTCTGTCTGGGCAATTTGGAGGAAGTTGAGAAGCAGGAATCTCCCCATTCACACAGCCACTGATCTTCTTTGAGGTGGCCACTAGAATCCTCTGAGAAGGCAGAGACTCATAGCACTCGGGGCCACTGGGTTGCAGGTGTCCAAAGAAGCTTGAGAACCTTCCATTGTGTTGTGTCTGAACACCTTCCACCATGCTGCTGTAGGGACACCGGTGAACTTTTCCTGCATACATAGACCTCACGTCAAACACAGCCTCTACCTCAGGATCTTGGGTGTACTCTGTGGGCCTCAGCTGTAATCCAGCCTCTTCAAGGGGATTCCTTATCTGACCATTGTCTGTCTGGTCACACCCCAGCTCTCTCTCAAGTATCTCCTGTTTCAGTCTCCTTGGAAAGCAGATCTCTTCAGACAACATGTCATTTTCACCCTCTGCCACACATTTCCTCTTTTGGCCTTTCTCTGCTTGTGCATGGTACACTGTCCCAGGCTGTTTACAAGGCTGCGATGGAGAGGGTGTTGGCATTTGGTTGGGCAGAATGGTATGGCTGACTCTGTCTGGGCAATTTGGAGGAAGTTGAGAAGCAGGAATCTCCCCATTCACACAGCCACTGATCTTCTTTGAGGTGGCCTCTAGAATCCTCTGAGAAGGAAGAGACTCATAGCACTCGGGGCCACTGGGTTGCAGGTGTCCAAAGAAGCTTGAGAACCTTCCATTGTGTTGTGTCTGAACACCTTCCACCATGCTGCTGTAGGGACACCGGTGAACTTTTCCTGCATACATAGACCTCACGTCAAACACAGCCTCTACCTCAGGATCTTGGGTGTACTCTGTGGGCCTCAGCTGTAATCCAGCCTCTTCAAGGGGATTCCTTATCTGACCATTGTCGTTCTGGTCACACCCCAGCTCTCTCTCAAGTATCTCCTGTTTCAGTCTCCTTGGAAAGCAGATCTCTTCAGACAACATGTCATTTTCACCCTCTGCCACACATTTCCTCTTTTGGCCTTTCTCTGCTTGTGCATGGTACACTGTCCCAGGCTGTTTACAAGGCTGCAATGGAGAGGGTGTTGGCATTTGGTTGGGCAGAATGGTATGGCTGACTCTGTCTGGGCAATTTGGAGGAAGTTGAGAAGCAGGAATCTCCCCATTCACACAGCCACTGATCTTCTTTGAGGTGGCCACTGGAATCCTCTGAGAAGGCAGAGACTCATAGCACTGGGGGCCACTGGGTTGCAGGTGTCCAAAGAAGCTTGAGAACCTTCCACTGTGTTGTGTCTGAACACCTTCCACCATGCTGCTGTAGGGACACCGGTGAACTTTTCCTGCATACATAGACCTCACGTCAAACACAGCCTCTACCTCAGGATCTTGGGTGTACTCTGTGGGCCTCAGCTGTAATCCAGCCTCTTCAAGGGGATTCCTTATCTGACCATTGTCGTTCTGGTCACACCCCAGCTCTCTCTCAAGTATCTCCTGTTTCAGTCTCCTTGGAAAGCAGATCTCTTCAGACAACATGTCATTTTCACCCTCTGCCACACATTTCCTCTTTTGGCCTTTCTCTGCTTGTGCATGGTACACTGTCCCAGGCTGTTTACAAGGCTGCAATGGAGAGGGTGTTGGCATTTGGTTGGGCAGAATGGTATGGCTGACTCTGTCTGGGCAATTTGGAGGAAGTTGAGAAGCAGGAATCTCCCCATTCACACAGCCACTGATCTTCTTTGAGGTGGCCACTAGAATCCTCTGAGAAGGCAGAGACTCATAGCACTCGGGGCCACTGGGTTGCAGGTGTCCAAAGAAGCTTGAGAACCTTCCATTGTGTTGTGTCTGAACACCTTCCACCATGCTGCTGTAGGGACACCGGTGAACTTTTCCTGCATACATAGACCTCACGTCAAACACAGCCTCTACCTCAGGATCTTGGGTGTACTCTGTGGGCCTCAGCTGTAATCCAGCCTCTTCAAGGGGATTCCTTATCTGACCATTGTCTGTCTGGTCACACCCCAGCTCTCTCTCAAGTATCTCCTGTTTCAGTCTCCTTGGAAAGCAGATCTCTTCAGACAACATGTCATTTTCACCCTCTGCCACACATTTCCTCTTTTGGCCTTTCTCTGCTTGTGCATGGTACACTGTCCCAGGCTGTTTACAAGGCTGCAATGGAGAGGGTGTTGGCATTTGGTTGGGCAGAATGGTATGGCTGACTCTGTCTGGGCAATTTGGAGGAAGTTGAGAAGCAGGAATCTCCCCATTCACACAGCCACTGATCTTCTTTGAGGCGGACACTGGAATCCTCTGAGAAGGAAGAGACTCATAGCACTCGGGGCCACTGGGTTGCAGGTGTCCAAAGAAGCTTGAGAACCTTCCATTTTGTTGTGTCTGAACACCTTCCACCATGCTGCTGTAGGGACACCGGTGAACTTTTCCTGCATACATAGACCTCACGTCAAACACAGCCTCTACCTCAGGATCTTGGGTGTACTCTGTGGGCCTCAGCTGTAATCCAGCCTCTTCAAGGGGATTCCTTATCTGACCATTGTCTGTCTGGTCACACCCCAGCTCTCTCTCAAGTATCTCCTGTTTCAGTCTCCTTGGAAAGCAGATCTCTTCAGACAACATGTCATTTTCACCCTCTGCCACACATTTCCTCTTTTGGCCTTTCTCTGCTTGTGCATGGTACACTGTCCCAGGCTGTTTACAAGGCTGCAATGGAGAGGGTGTTGGCATTTGGTTGGGCAGAATGGTATGGCTGACTCTGTCTGGGCAATTTGGAGGAAGTTGAGAAGCAGGAATCTCCCCATTCACACAGCCACTGATCTTCTTTGAGGCGGCCACTGGAATCCTCTGAGAAGGAAGAGACTCATAGCACTCGGGGACACCGGGTTGTAGGTGTCCAAAGAAGCTTGAGAACCTTCCATTGTGTTGTTTCTGAACACCTTCCACCATGCTGCTGTAGGGACCCAGGAGAACTTTTCCTGCATACATAGATCTCACATCAAACACAGCCTCTACCTCAGGATCTTGGGTGTACTCTGTGGGCCTCAGCTGTAATCCAGCCTCTTCAAGGGGATTCCTTATCTGACCAATGCCTGGCTGGTCACACCTCAGCTCTCTCTCCTGTATCTCCTGTTTCAGTCTCTTTAGAAAGCGGATGATCTCTTCAGACAACATGTCATTTTCACCCTCTGCCTCACATTTCCTCTCATGGCCTTTCTCTGAGTGTGCATGATACACCGTCCCAAGCTGTTTACAAGACTGTAATGGAGAGGGGATTCTCTGATTGCCTTTGCTCACCTGGTGGCTCTCTGTGGTAGCCCAGCTTTCTGATTTATATGTCACTGTGCATGTCACCCAGCCTGTCGGTGAGGGCTCTAGGGCTGTTGTCTTCATGGCTGAAGGATTAATTAGTGAAGTTGAAGGTGTCTCATCCAAATTGGACATGTTGGTCCAAGATCTGAAACTTCTGAGTGAAGAGCTCAGATTTACTTTGTTATTGGATTCAGTTGCGAGGTGAAGTCCAATGGAGGCAACAGTACCCAAGAGTAGTTCTACCTCAACTGATCAATCTCACCTTGTGTTTAATCGGAGAGTTCACCAGTCCCGCTGTAGAAAAGTCCTTGAAATTCAGGCAGTGCCTTTTACCTTGTGGGATTCAGGGCACAATGAGCATCTGCAGATCCAAACTCACGGGGTCACTATGGTTATCAGACGGAGTCTTCCAAAGACAGCAAACGTTGGCAGCACAGCCAACGGAACTAGAGGCAAGACTGTTTTGTTCCTAGTTCTTGTCCTGGCTCTGGCTGAGATGCAGACTGACAGATCCTCACAGTATTCTGAGGCAAGTGGGGACTCCACACAGAACAACACAGGTCTCTGGTCTTAACACTTCTTTCAATCCATGAGTACCTTCTGGACAGTGCCTGGATAAAGCAAACAGAAAAACCGTTAGAATTCAATGAGGCAGGAGTGTAGCTGTGTCTTCAAAGAGGGAAAATGTATTGAGGGGAACAGTTGATTCACTAGGTTACATTTTTATGAAATGTGAATTCTAGGAGAGAAGGTTGGATCCTTGGAAGGGCTAAGACACAGCTTATTTGCCCTCAGTTGAACAGAGTAAGATTAGGTTCACTTCCTTGGATCCAGCTTTGCAGTCTAGGCAGTCAAAAGTATAGCTCCATGTATGTGCACCTATGAATGATCTAAGAGTGAATGCAGAATATACCTGACTTCCACTCACTAGCCCCAAATGGATAGACACGGGATCAAGGAGAACCTCAGTCACCTCCACCCTGAGTGGTCATCCATCTATGGAAAGCACTAGTGAAAACTACAGGATGAACTCCTAAATTGCCAGTCCCTAAGATGGAAGGTTCTTTTGTGTCTCCTTATAACCTAACCCATCTATGGCGATTCACTCTTAGGGAAGGGATTCTGAGGACAGGAGAGGCCAATTGTGGGGTCATTATAGGTGTCCCTAAGACAGGGCACAGGAACAAGAACTTGCTTGTTTTTCTAAGCTCTACTGAGATAATACTCTCTACTTCAGGCTGCACTCACTTGGGGAAGACTCATCCTATCTTCCCAAAGACTGCCTGCTTTGCATAATGCTACTCAACTACAGAAAACCAGCAACACTAGGAATATGAAGAGGGGCCCCATGAAAGAAGACTTCGGGAATCTGAGGTATTCCTACTATCCCATTGGAAATGCTCCCAGCCAGTATAGACTCTGGAAATTTCTGCCTGGGAGAAAGGGCCTCTGAGTCTGATTGAATTAAGATGGTCTAGGTTGCTGTATTAGTCAGCCGTTGCTGTACACAACCCATACACATATAAACACACATGCATACATATATACATACACACATTATCAATAAATATATACATATATAAATATATGTAAATGGAATTCTATTAAAATGACTTACAGTCTGTGGTCCAGCTAATCCAACATAACTACCTGTGAGAGGAAAATGTACTAAGTGTCCAATAGTTTTTCAGTCGACCAGTATGGATGTCACGGCTGGTCTTTAGTGAAAGCCAGATTCCCACAGAAGTAAACTCTGGTGGAGACTGGAAGAATGGACCTTTTACCACACAAGACCGAGGAGGCAAAGAGCAGAAGCTTCCTGCTTGCCCAGCCTTATATGTGCTGGGAGAAGTGGGCGTGGCCAAGATGTGGTAAATACCACCTAATGTTATCCATCTCAAAAGATCTCTAAGGGGCAGGCAGTGGTGGCACGCACCTTTAATCCCAGCACTTGGGAGGCAGAGGCAGGCAGATTTCTGAGTTCAATGTCAGCCTGGTCTACAGAGTAAGTTCCAGGACAGCCAGGAATATACAGACAAACAAAACGAAACAAAACAATTCCTAACATAGGTGTATTTTCCCACCTCAAACATAAGGATTAAAGGTAGACCTTTTAGGTTTATATGAATCAAACATTCTTACCAGGCTTGCCATTTAATTTGTGTGTGAGGGTAGTTAATTCCAGGTGTAATCAAAATTAAAAGCCAGAAAAGCCAGGACATTTGTCATTACAGTTGGAAAAAGAGTGAGTTTGTGCCATTCTGTCCTGTGTTTTTTCTCTTTCTAGTGTTCACCTGTGTGTGTGTGTGTGTGTGTGTGTGTTTGTGTGTGACTGATTACTTCCTTGATTTCAGTATTTGCATTCTCAAAAGCGAAAGACTCATTCATTGCCTTCCTTGCTGCGGAATGTGATATACTCCTTTCCACAGCTGAGGTTACTCTCTCCTGAGTTTCCCAGGAAACACCCCCCCACACACACACACACACATACACATACACAGACAGTGCAATGTGTTAGTAATGTTCCAGCCCAAGGACCCTCAGGTATTTATTGTTATTTATTGTTCTAGGGAATTTCCTACATTTTTTGAGGCAGGGATTCTCAATGGCTGCATTCTCCTAGTGGCAAGGTGGCTGACCAGAAAATCCCCCATGATCCACTTGTCTTTTTGCCTCCCAGAACTAGATGATGAGGAAATATCACAATGCTTTTGTATTTTATTATGGTGTTTGTGGGAAGCACTTCACCATCTAAACTCTCTCTCCAGCCCTATGCTCACTCTTTTTTGTTGCTGCTGTTTTTCTGGAAAGAAAAGAGTAATAACAGAAGATCTTGAGGCATGGTTGGGCAGTCAGGCTAGCCAAAGCAGTAGGCTAGACTTGAGTCAATCAAGTGGAGCTCAATAGAGGGAAACCTGTGATAACCTCTGGTATGTGTATGCAAATCTACAAAACACATTCACACACCCACACAAAGAGAAACACAGCCTGGCAATGGTGGCACACACCTTTAATCCCAGCACTTGGTAGGCAGAGGCAGGTGTATTTCTGAGTTCATGGCCAGCCTGGTCTACAGAGTATGTTCTAGGACAGCCAGGGCTACACACCTGGCTCAAAAAACCCTTTTTTTTTTTTTGAAACCATGTCTCAAAAAATCAAAAAAAAAAAAGAAGAAGAAGAAGAAGGAAAGAAAGAAAGAAAAAAAGAAAAGAAGAGAAGAGAAAAGGAAAGAAAAGAAGAAGAAAAGAGAAAAAACAATAACAAAAAAAAAAGAGAAACACAGACTAGCAGACACACACACATACATACCACCCCATATCATAGTCACTTGTGCACATGTGCACACATGGGTCACACACAAACACAGTCTCAGCTTTCTTCTTTCAACATGGAAGAGGCCCCATCCAAAGTTACTGAGCCATGACTGAATTGTAGGCATGGGGCCCAAAAAAGCCTTAAAGGGATTCTGAGCACAGGAGAGACCAATTGTGAGGTCGTTCTTGGTGTCCCTAAGACAGAGCACAGGGACAAGAACTTGCTTGTTTTTCTAAGCTCTACTGAGATACTACTCTCTACTTCAGGCTGCACTCACTTGGGGAAGGCTCATCCTACCTTCCCAAAGATTGCCTGCTTTGCATCAATGCTACTCAACTACAGAAAACCAGCAACACTAGGAATATGAAGAGGGGCCCCACGAAAGAAGACTTCGGGAATCTGAGGTATTCCTACTATCCCATTGGAAATGCTCCCAGCCAGTATAGACTCTGGAAATTTCTGTCTGGGAGAAAGGGCCTCTGAGTCTGATTGAATTAATTTGGTCTAGGTTGCTGTATTAGTCAGCAGTTGCTGTACACAACCCATACACATATACACACACATGCATACATATGTATGTACACACAAATACATACATACATATACACACATACATATGCACACTATCAACAAATATATACATATATGTACAGAGCCATATTGGGGCAGACATGCACTTGGTCAGAGTTTGACTTTGGTCAAGGTTAACTTCTCCCAGATAGCCAGGATCCTGCTCCACCTAGGGCCGAGTGCTCGAAGTAAAGGTTAAGTTCATTGTTCCTCCAGGTCTAGGAATTCCTGAATTAAGCAGGTGACCCACCCAGCTGCCGGAGCAGTCAAGACAAGGACCTCCAAGAGAAGCTAGACAACTTCCACCGGAACTCAGCCTGGAGTCTGGGGGGAAGGGTTTGCCCAAACTGTTAAAAGGTCTGGCGCCATTAAAGTTTCTGACGTTGATCAGTGAATATTGTCTTAGCCATACTTCTTTTCACCCCTCTTCCCCATTTATCCCTCAGCTTCTGTTCCAGAAACCCACTTCGTAATAGCTGCAGGCAGCTATGGAACCCAACGGAGTGGCGCCCGGACGCGGGACTGGCTGGATTCCAGAAGATTACCTGAGGTGACCCTGTCTTGGCGAAGCTTCTCGGAAAACGTAAAAAGGAAAAGATAGTATCCTGCATGGTGAGTTATACGATACGGACTAAGTGAGGCAGTATGGGCCCAGTGCTGTACTCGCTTAGGGGATAGACAGTGGAATATGAAAAAGGAATTTGGTAGGCATTTGCCCAAAGCTCGTTAGAGCTTATTTAGGCGAAAAAGAAAGGGGTTTTAAAAATAGGCATATGTCCACAGCCTCTAAGAGCTGTTTAAAGAGGAAAATGGATGTAATTGCTTAACAAGCGCGCTTAACTTTCTGTGTATCTTTCCGTGTTTGTCCCGGTGCACCGACTGTTTGTCTATGTGTATGTTTATGTCCTCTCTGTGTTTTTGTGTGAATGACTGTTTCATGTTAAAAAGAAAAATTGGTAAGGATTTCATCTGCTGGCAACCTCTTGAGCCAGCCACAGTTTGTGTGGGGATTGATTTAAAGCCGCGCCGCAGCAGCGCAGCTCACTCACCCAAGAGGCAAGCATGGCTGGGGAAAAAGCCGCTTTAAAAGCCCAGAAGCCTCAAGATTTGGGAAAACCTTGGTTTGGCTTGTGAAATTCATGTAGTCGCGTTATACTTGTTTCTAATTGGTCTTAACGGTATAAGGTTTTACATGTCTTGACTAAAGAGTTAAGGTATAGTGTGATTAAGAAAAGGTTAGTTTAAAACTGGTGATTCAGTGTTGGAGCCATCTTAACTAGCTACACGTGGCCTAACGCAACTCATGCTTTGTTCTTGTTTATAATTGGATTTAAAGGTATATTTTGCATGTCTTGACTATAGAGTATTGGCTTAAGTCACTGGACATGATTTAAAAGGTATAATGTTATTAACAAAAAGTTAGGTTAAAGCTGGTAGTTTAGGGTAGTCGCCATTTTTAAACAACACGTGGCATGATGCAATCCAGGAAATACAGGCCTTTAAGATGCTCCTAAATTGGCATGGTGTTTCATGTGAATCTTGGCCTGGAGATTGGACTCAATGAAAATTAAGATTTAAAATAATGTCTCTTTAATAAGTTACACTGTCATACACTTGAACATAAGAACTGGCAGACAAACCTTGTGCTGTAAATATGTGTTTGCCATTGATTTTAAAGAAATTAGATTGTTTAAAATTGGGATTTGCTTCCAAAATTGCAATTGTGCTCTAACATTGCAAGAAAACATTGAGTTGAAATAAAAATCAGTGTGTCATTGGCTGCAGTATTCAGTTTGCGGGCTCATAATTCTTAACATTTTATAATTAAGATAATTTTGAGAGTGATACAGCTATGGGTTTTAGAGGCCCATTGCCACTTTTCCACAAGTTTATAGGCTACAATGGTAGGAGCAAAATTTAACCCTCCAAGATTAAAAAGGAGATCTCAGTGGAAATGTATTTGATATCAAGTAGGTTCCTTTGACCATGGAATTACAGGTTTCTTTTGTTTAATCCTCAAAACGTCCTTGCATGTTTGGGTCTGGTCTTAGATAAAAGGCTCAGATCTAGTCCTTGCCAAGGACTAAAGGTGGATCCTAGGACAGATAAAAAAAAATGTTTTGTCTCTGTTTCAATACTAGAAGTTAGGATCTTAAAATTTTCAGTGTATAATGTTCATGGAATGTTTGTTACAGGCCCTTGCTCCTAACTATGGACCTTTAGAATTTTTAGGTAAATGGCTTTCAAAGGTTGTTAGGATATATTAATTGGCTTTATCTTATATTTACCTCATTTTAAGCTTGCCACAGAAGGTCTTAAACCTCTGTTTTCAAGGTAGGAAACGTTTGTTCCTTGCTTCAAGCAGCAATCAAATTTATTACTAATGGTTGATCTATTACATGGCAAGCATTTTTAGGCAAAATTAATAATTGTTATCCAAAAGATAATTTGTACTATCAGATCACATGTTTATTCCTTTAAGTTTCTCCCTGCTTCAACACAGATACCTGAATTGGGTGCTATAGCAGCTATTTTTAAGATGTTAAAAGTCAAGCTTTTAATAATAGTATATATATATATATATATATATATATATATATATATATATATATATATATATCATGGCTTATAATTGCTTAAAATTGGTCCATTTTTAATACTGCTAATTCTTAATTTTTACAGTTTATGCAAATGTGATTCAAATTTCTAAGAACAAAGGATATGTTCTCTAAATGACTGTCCTTTAGGTATTTGAAATAATTTTATAGTTTGTACACATCAAATTATAAAGATTTGTTCTTGATGTCCTCAATTTCTACCTCTACCATGTAATGGTGTTAATCCTAGAGGACTTAGTTATTACAGATAAATGATACTCATATTTCTAATTTAGAAGATTAAAAAATATGTGCATGTGACTAATGATTCACTTTTAGGCTTTCTAGTTGCAACTGCTCTAACAGAAAAAGCAACTAAAAATGCTATGTTTATTTTCTATAATTACATAGTTATTGCCTATGGTATGGTGTAAACTTTGTGTTCCAACTTAAATTAATAAAACAATATCTTCTTGGAAGAGAGAAGGGAGGGGAAATTGTGTCCCTGTGCATATAATTTAAATTATGCTTGCATGTTTTTAAGAAAATTTTAAAATTTGGATGCCAAGAAACTCCTTGCTAAATGTATATGACATCTTGTAATTAGGCATATTGATGCCTGGGTGAAATGAAGGAATTCACTTATTGACATATGCCATGATCCTGATTTAATATTGGGGAAGAAGGCATGTCCCCTATGTTTTTTCCACAGAATGCTGCAGAAGAGATGCTGACTGTGCTTGCTGAATGCCCAGACCATGGTAACATAAGAGCTATATTGGGTATATGTTCTTGACTTACCTTAATTGTCAAATGTCCCAGGTTAGATAAATTGCCTAGCTTCAAGCTTTTAGACTTTGTGGGACAGAACATGGAGACTGTTAAGCTAGCTTAGGAAAAATTAATCTAAAGAAGAGTTAAAATGACTCTTCTCCTTATTGTGTTCAGCTGACTCAACCATAGACTGGTCTAGAAATAATTCCAATACTGAGGATTCCAATTTTGAAGATGGCTAACAATCTTCAGCCAGCTGTGTTAATTTAACATATAGTCTCCACTTTTCCTGAGAAGTAACAGCATATCTCTTGATACACAAGGCTACCTCTCCCACCCCAGAGGCCAAGCTTTGGGTCCTTAAAGTTGTTAATTTGCAACTGAATTGGATACTTCAGGGACAAGTTAATCCTATTCCACCTTTAACTCTTGACCTTGTTTGTTAAGCAGACTGGCTGTCTCCACCCAGGCTCACCTGGATGGAGAGATTGCATGTCTGTTAAAGACACTTGCAGATCCCCCTGGCTTCAAAACTTACACAAGTGGATCTCCAAAGAGGGAGCCACATAGAACTCAGATCTATGTGTGTTTGTTTATGAACAAACATGGGTACCAGTGAGACATGCGAGGCAAAGCACCGCATGGGGAGGTGAATTTCTGCTTCTGAGTCCCCCGGAAGTACACCTAATTGCATAGGGGTTAACGTCGGAGAGGCTGTCCTTAAAATAATAAGGGAGCCTATTACCCCTCCTCTGAAAAAGGCGTTATACAATATTTAAGAGGAATTACGGTCAACGCTTCCCCTCCTGGTTAAGGCCCGCCTTCTTATGAAGGATATTTATCCACTTGTTTTCTACCTCCTCGTGTTCTAATTAATAAAAAAAAGGGAGGAATTGTACAGAGCCATATTGGGGCAGTCATGCACTTGGTCAGAGTTTGACTTTGGTCAAGGTTAACTTCTCCCAGATAGCCAGGATCCTGCTCCACCTAGGGCTGAGTGCTCGAAGTAAAGGTTAAGTTCATTGTTCCTCCAGGTCTAGGAATTCCTGAATTAAGCAGGTGACCCACCCAGCTGCCAGAGCAGTCAAGACAAGGACCTCCAAGAGAAGCTAGACAACTTCCACCAGAACTCAGCCTGGAGTCTGGGGGGAAGGGTTTGCCCAAACTGTTAAAAGGTCTGGCGCCATTAAAGTTTCTGGCTTTGATCAGTGAATATTGTCTTAGCCATACTTCTTTTCGCCCCTCTTCCCCATTTATCCCTCAGCTTCTGTTCCAGAAACCCACTTCGTAATAGCTGCAGGCAGCTATGGAACTCAACACATATATAAATATATGTAAATGGAATTCTATTAAAATGACTTACAGTCTGTGGTCCAGCTAATCCAACAATGGCTACGTGTGGAAGAAGATGTACTAAGTGTCCAGTAGTTTTTGAGTCCACCAGTATGGATGTCGAGACTGGTCTTTAGTGAATGCCAGATTCCCACAGAAGTAAACTCTGGTAGAGACTGGAAAAATGGACTTCTTACCACACAAGTCCAAGGAGGCAAAGAACAGAAACTTCCTGCTTACCCAGCCTTATATGTGCTGGGAGAAGTGGGCGTGGCCAAGATGTGGAAAATACCACCTAATATTATCCATCTCAAAAGATCTCTAAGGGGCAGGCAGTGGTGGCACACGCCTTTAATCACAGCACTTGGGAGGCAGAGGCAGGCAGATTTCTGAGTTCATTGTCAGCCTGATCTACAGAGTAAGTTCCAGGACAGTCAGGGATATACAGAAAAACCCTGTCTCGAAAACAAAACAAAACAAAACTATTCCTAACATAGGTGTATTTTCCCACCTCAAAGATAAGAATTAAACGTAGACCTTCTAGCTTTATATGAACTCCTAAATTGCCAGTCCCTGAGATGGAAGGTTCTTTTGTGTCTCCTTATAACCTAACCCATCTATGGCAATTCACTCTTAGGGAAGGGTTTCCTTTGTGTCCTGCATGGCTAGTGCATTAAACAAAATACTATTGCTCCATGGCTTGGAGCTCAGTGTTTCTAGCATGACTGGATGAAATTGATAAGGAAAGGAGATTTACAGGATATCAATGTAACTCCTCTCAATATGCTTTGTAATTACTAAAGAAGTTAGAGCTCTGAGACCTGGTTCATCACAGCTAACACTCTGTAATTTAATAATAATGGGATCATTCAACATTCTGTAGAAACTTGTTGGGTGTTTTGAGTAAAACACATGCAATGTCTGTGACAACCCTGAAAACATCTAAAACCATGAAGCTATCCCCTAAGTGCACTTTCAAGAATTCAATCAAAGGACATTATTGAAACCAAATATCTGGTGTGGTTTAACCTGCAATCTCACCATATGGAGGCTGAGATGGGGGGAGGGGGTTCCTCACAATAGTCTCAATTGGTCAACTGAGAGAAAAATTATAACACATGAAACCTTAAGTGACACAGAGACTTTCCTACATTCATAAGAAAAAGGATTCACACATTCTACTGATGCAAAACCAGACTTAAGAAAACAGTGAAGACAGGCACAGGCTCACAGACACACAGACACACAGACTCAGGTAACAGACACAGGTCTCTGGTAACCACAGATTGGAAAGAGAGATCCATCCTTTGGCATTGTCTTTTGTCCTCCATATTCATGCTTTAGAACATGCCTGGCCACACATAGACAAATATTCACACACAAAACATAAATAAGCATAAATTTCCCATGTGCTCAGATTCACAGCAGGTGCCACCATATTTAAATGATGAGTCAGGAAAATGGTTGAATGGCTTAAGGGTGAAGTTTTGTCAAAACACACTAGTTCTGAATTAAACTTGAAGGCTTACAAGAGCTTCTTCACAAAGAGCCCATGTTGGTTTCTACTCTCAACTTTGCAGCTGAAAACCACCTATATCTCCAGTCCTACATGATCTGGCAAGCTCTCCTTAGTTAACCAGGAAACCCACCACAGACACACACACAACACACACACACACACACACACACATACACACACTCAGTGCAAGGTGTTAGTAATGTTCCATCCCTAGGACCCTCAGGTATTTATTGTTATTTATTGTTCTAGGGAATTTCCTACATTTTTTTTGAGGCAGGGATTCTCAATGGCTGCATTCTCCTAGTGGCAAGATGGCTGACCAGAAAATCCCCCATGATCCACTTGTCTTTTTGCCTCCCAGAACTGGATGACAAGGAAATATCACAGTGCCTTTGTATTTTATTATGGTGTTTGTGGGAAGCATTTCACAATCTAAACTCTTTCTCCAGCCCTTTGCTCACTCTTTTTTGTTGCTGCTGTTTTTCTTGAGGCATGGCTGGGCAGACAAGCTAGCCAAAGCAGCAGGCCAGGCTTGATTCAACCAAGTGGAGCTCAATAGAGGAAAACCTGTGATAACCTCTGGTATGTGTATGCAAATCTACAAAACACATTCACACACCCACACAAAGAGAAACGCAGCTGGCTGGTGGTGGCACACACCTTTAATCCCAGCAGGTGGTGTCACACACCTTTAATCCCAGCACTTGGTAGGCAGAGGCAGATGGATTTTTAAGTACATGGCCAGCCTGGTCTACAGAGTATGTCCCAGGACAGCCAGGGCTACACACCTGGCTCAAAAAAAAAAAAAAAACATTTTTTATTTAAACCTTGTCTCATAAAACCAAAAAATAAATGAATAAAGAATAACAAAAAAACAAAACAAAACAAAACAAAAAGTGAAACACAAACAGACTAGCAGACACACACACCTCTGGATATCATAGTCACTTGTGTACATGTGCACACATGGTTCACACACAAACACAGTCTCAGTTTTCTTCTTTCAACTTGGAATAGGCCCCATCCAAAGTTTCTGAGCCATAACTGAATTGTAGGAATGGTGCCCTAAAAAGCCTGAAAGGGATTCTGAGCACAGGAGAGACCAATTGTGGGGTCATTATAGGTGTTCCTAAGACGGGGGGAAGGGACAAGAACTTGCTTGTTTTTCTAAGCTCTACTGAGATACTACTCTCTGCTTCTGGCTGCACTCACTTGGGGAAGACTCATCCTACCTTCCCAAAGACTGCCTGCTTTGCATCAATGCTACTCAACTACAGAAAACCAGCAACACTAGGAATATGAAGAGGGGCCCCATGAAAGAAGACTTCGGTAATCTGAGGTATCCCTACTATCCCATCGGAAATGCTCCCAGCCAGTATAGACTCTGGAAATTTCTGCCTGGAAGAAAGGGCCTCTGAGTCTGATTGAATTAAGATGGTCTAGGTTGATGTATTAGTCAGCAGTTGCTGTATACAACCCATATACATATATACACACATGCATACATATGTACATACACATACATACATATGCACATTATCAACAAATATATACATATGTGTCTCCTCCCCCACAACTAAGCTGGCTGGCAGCTCCCAACTCTTCCGATGGCTACCTCCGGCCTTTGTTCCTGTGAACAATAAGGCTCCTCACCTCGACTACCGACACCGCCCCAAGGCGGTTTTCACCTGACTCTCAACACAGACTCGCCAGTCTGAAGGCAGGCAACCCGCTGAGACCTGGAGCCAAAGAAAATTCACAGCTCCGCCTTTGATGTGACCGACTTCTGGGAGGGGTGGTCGATTCCCCAATAACTATATAACTTGCCTTAAAAATATTAAACTCAGTCTTGACCGGAATTACCGCCTTGACTCAAATCTTTTTCGCCTTAACCTCAAAATTCTCTTTCAGGCCACCCAGTTCACATGTGGCCGCTGGCGGTCTACATATTGGCGCCAGAACGTGGGAAAACCTGGTACAGGAGAATTTCCTGAGGTAACCCTATCGAGCGAAGCTTCGCAGAAAAGGTGATAAGGAATGGTATCCGCACGGTAAGTAACATAGAGGTCAAATACTAGCGCTAGTGAAAAATTTTTCTATTGTTGTAAGTGCAGAGGGATACGGGTTTTGCAAGCAAACTGTGTTGACCCGGCACAGTGGCCGCTTGGATTGAAAAGATAGGGAAATATGGGACAGGAAAGTTCGCGCGAAATTTGCGCCCGCAACATTCAAGAGTTGCTTCAGGCGAAAGGGATAGGGTTTGAAGAAGAAAGATTGGAGGATTTCTTGGACCAGATATATTCTTGCTGTCCTTGGTTCCAAGAAAAACGAACGTTAAATGAGAGAACTTGGGTAAGAATTGGTAATTCGCTAAAGGCAGCCAAGGCAGACAATATTACTCTCTGCCTCTGGACACTTATAAAGGATATTATAGATGAAGGAGAAATTGGAAGCCGCCTCTTGACATTTAATAGAGTCATTATCTCCATGGAACACGCCAATATTTGTCATTAAAAAAAATCCAGCAAATGGAGATTGTTACAGGATTTAGGAAAAGTAAATGAAACTATGTTGCCCATGGGAACCTTACAAGCTGGTCTTCCATCCCCCGTGGCTATCCCGAAAGGGTTTCATAAAATAGTCATAGATTTAAAAGATTGTTTCTTTACCATTCGATTGCACCCTGAGGATTGCAAAAGGTTCGCGTTCAGCATTCCTTCTATTAACTTTACAGAGCCTATGAAGAGATATCAGTGGACAGTACTTCCTCAGGGCATGGCTAATAGTCTGGCTTTATGCCAGGAATTTGTAGCACAGGCTTCTGGGAGGGGTGGTCGATTCCCCAATAACTTTATAACTTGCCTTAAAAATATTAAAGTCAGTCTTGACCGGAATAACTGCCTTGACTCAAATCTTTTTCGCCTTAACCTCAAAATTCTCTTTCAGGCCACCCAGTTCACATGTAGCCTCTGGCGGTCTACACATATGTAAATATATGTAAATGGAATTCTATTAAAATGACTTACAGTCTGTGGTCCAGCTGATCCAACAATGACTACCTGTTACAGGAAGATGTACTAAGTGTCCAGTAGTTTTTCAGTCAACCACTATGGATGTCGCCGCTGGTCTTTAGTGAAAGCCAGATTCCCACAGAAGTAAACTCTGGTGGAGACTGGAAGAATGGACCTCTTACCATACAAGACCAAGGAGGCAAAGAACAGAAACTTCCCACTTGCCCAGCCTTATATGTGCTGGGAGAAGTGGGCGTGGCCAAGATGTGGTAAATACCACCTAATGTTATCCATCTCAAAAGATCTCTAAGGGGTGGCCTTGGTGGCACACACCTTTAATCACAGCACTTGGGAGGCAGAGGCAGGCAGATTTCTGAGTTCAATGTCAGCCTGGTCTACAGAGTGAGTTCCAGGACATCCAGGGATATACAGAGAATCCCTGTCTCAAAAACAAAACAAAACAAAACAAAACAAAACAAAACAAAACAAAACAATTCCTAACATAGGTATATTTTCCCACCTCAAAGATAAGGATTAAAGGTAGACCTTCTAGCTTTATATAAAGCAAACATTCTTACCAGATTTGCCCTTTAGTTTGGGTGTGGGGGTAGTTAATTCCAGGTGCAATCAAAATTACAAGCCAGAAAAGTCATGACAGTTGCCTGAACAGTAGGAAAAACAGTGTCATAGTCATAGCATGAATGTAGAGTGCAAAAGAGAACACCAAGAATCAGTTGTCCCTTTCCTCCCTGTCATAGTGTATGTAACCTTCTCTCATCAAACCCAAAAGAAGTCAACCAATCAAATTTAAAAACTAACATCAAAAATGACAGGAAGTAACAATCACTATTCTTTAATATCTCTTAACGTCAATGGACTCAATGCCTCAATAAAAAGAGATAGACTAACCGACTGGATATGTAAACAGGACCCTATATTTTGCTGCATACAGGAAACACACCTCAGGGTCAAAGACAAACACTACCTTTGAGTAAAAGGCTGGAAGACAATTATACATGCAAATGGTCTCAGGAAACAAGCTGGAGTAGCCATTCTAAGATCAGATAAAATTGACTTTCAACCCAAAGTCATCAAAAGAGACTCTGAGGGACACTTCTTGCTGGTCAAAGGAAAAACACAACAAGAAGAACTGTCAATCCTGAACATCTATGCTCCCAAATGCAAGGGCGCCCTCATTCATAATAGAAACGTTATTAAAGCTCAAAGGACACATTGCACCTAACACAATAATTGTGGGTGACTTCAACACTGCATTTTCCTCAAAGATATTCTAAAATCACAATGGGAAATGTGTTACGCCGGGGGATGGGCTACGTCTATGTTTCCAGGGGAAATGAAAAGCTGTGTGTTCCTTCCAAGTTGATAATAAATCAGATGTAACAAGATCTTGGCGACAGAAAAGAAAAAGGGGGTAATAGTCATTTCATAGAAATTATAGAAATAGACTAATAGGGATAGGTTAGCAAATGTACTTTTAAGCAAAACATTACATAGCCAGATCTTACATTGGTAGAAGTCTTTATAATTGATAAGAAGTTGAAGTTATAATCTCATATTGGTTCAGAATTTATTTGATGCAAATTAAAGTTTTCATTGGTATAAAATTATTATTGATATAAAACTGGGATTAATGTTGTTAATCCCATATAGGCATTGTGCCTATATTACACAATTAAGAACACAAGGTTTAGACTTCTATAACTGCTATTATAAACTGTTTTTAGATGATTAAGTAATACAAGTTAAGGACCAGATAGCAAATTCGTGATTGTGAGAAAGTTTAAAGGGTGTTCCTGAGTTATTTCAATTAGAAATGCCCAAGAGTAGTCAAGGCTTAACAGTTCAGAGATGCTTTAGGTAGATAGATGGTCTTCAAAGGCATCAGAAGTCCACAGAATATGTTTATTGGCATTTCTTTATTAAAGATCATTTGACTGGAGACCTGCCTGCTCCTGACAGCACCCTTTCTTGAATTCAAAGAAGAAATTGAGCATCAGTGGAGTTGCTTCAGTTGTGGTAAGACAGTCACCAGGCAAGAATTACCTCATTTCATCTAAAGGCAAATATTGACCAAAAAAAAAAAAAATGGGAACACTATATGGAATAGTCCACTGATAATGTCTGCCAAGACAGAGTAATCAGACCTTCAAAATTCTGCATTACTAAGGTCTGTCAGATGATCCTGGGCCAGAAGGCTGAAGACTGATGCTCCAACATTTTGACATATAGGGCCTGTCCAGGGGGTCAACAGTCTCTATAAGTTAGCTACGATTTAGAAGCAATATTTTGTGCTTCTCATACTTTCAGAGAATATTTGTCCTTCTTGGATTTCTGCCGGGGTTGAAGACTAGTAGTCTCATAGCCAGTCCAAGCTGTTTAGCATTTAGGAAGATGTCTTAGACAGGGTTTCTATTCCTGCACAAACATCATGACCAAGAAGCAAGTTGGGGAGGAAAGGGTTTTTTGAGCTTACACTTCCACACTGCTGTTCATCACTAAAGGAAGTCAGGACTGGAACTCAAGCAGGTCAGGAAGCAGGAGATGATGCAGAGGCCATGGAGGGATGTTTCTTACTGGCTTGCTTCCCCTGTGTTGCTCAGCTTGCTTTCTTATAGAACCAAAGACTACCAGCCCAGAGATGGTACCACCCACAAGGGAACCTCCTCCCTTGATCACTAATTGAGAAAATGCTCCACAGCTGGATCTCATGGAGGCACTTCCCCAACTGAAGTTCCTTTCTCTGTGATAACTCCAGTCTGTGTCAAGTTGACACACAAAACCAGCAAGTACAGAAAATGATACAGATTTGAGAGGATGGTTTTCAGATGGGTTAAAATCTAAAGCCAGGACTTGAGTCAGGTGTAGAATTATAAGTCTTTTAAGTTCGGATAGATGGCAAGAGGTACTATTTAGTTGGTAAAAACTGATAGACTGGGTGTTAGGTATAACCTGTATGTTATAAATTACAAAATGGTAATAATTGTGCTCAATTGATGTCTGAGATAAAAGAGTCTTTTAATTGGACAGAAAGGGGGAAGTGTTGCGACTAGCCCTGGGCTTGTATTTTGATGCTAATTCTACTTCTAGCAGGGGATGCAGATGAGGAGTTGCTTTGTGAACCTTCTCCCCACCTTAGCTTTTCAAATAAAGGCTTGAGCCAGTGATTGGGCAGGACAAAAGGGGAAGGACCCAACTTAGCTTAGCTTCACTTTTGCATATCTGGCCTGCTGAATCGAATTAACTGAAGCATTTAAAATATTTAGTATTCAAGGAAACTAGTGTCTAGATGCCAGTTGATGTTGTATATGAAACTAATTCTTGTTTGAAATGAAATCATTGTCCCATGTCACAGGGACTTAGATATTGTCGAATGTATTATAAAAGTCATGGTTCAGATGCTATGCAATTTTAAGTATTTTCTAGATCAAATAGGATATTTCAGGAAAGAGAGTTTTACACTGTTACAGAGTCTTTAAAAAAAAAAAGACCTAATTTTGGTACATCACCTAAATTCTGCAGTAGAAATTTTTTTTGACTGAAAAGAAGATTGTTTATTGTTTTAAAAGCTATCAAAATAAAATAAGTATTAAAAATTAATACAAATTCATGATTTTTAAACAAAAGCAAAGACCCATTTTAAATATCCTAATTTTGTTTGTTTGTTTAAGACAGGGTTTCTTTGTGTAGCCCTGGCTGTCCTGGAACTCACTCTGTAGACCAGGCTGGTCTCAAACTCAGAAATCTGCCTTCCTCTGCCTCCCAAGTGTTGGAATTAAAGGCATGTGCCACCACTGCCTGGCCCTAGTTTTATTTTAAGGTAGACTCAGGAGAATTATTGGATTAATTTTTGTTGGTCTTATTTATGATCATTTTCTGAAATATTAGTTTAGCATTCAAAAATCAGGCTTTTTAAATACATTATTGAAAGTATATGTTTAGATATATATTTTGCCTGTGTGTATGTATGTGTATCAGGTTCATATGTTTTACTTGTAGAAGTGAGTACAAGGTTTCAGACTCTGGGAACTGGAGTGATATATGGTTTGTGGCACCAGGCAGGTCTGGGACTTGAACTTGTGTCCTCTGCAAGAGCAACAAGTGCTTTCAACTACTAAGCTGTTTTCCCTTCTTTCCTTAGGATGTCTAGGTGCTGCTGCACACCAAATGGGGAAGGAAGGAGTCGAGCCAAGCTCCATGGTCCTTGGAGTCTTCCATTGGGATGTCCATGCCCCAATGCACACTGGGTAATAAAGGGTGAAGCAAAGGCTGAGCAGGGGGGTCAGCAGGATCTCCATCTGGCTGTGAGTGCTGAGGGAGGAGATCCCTAAAGATTTGAGGCTTCCAGCTCTTTGAGACACCATCATTCTTAGAACCTAGTCAACAAAAGAGAGTCTGCTCTTTATTTGGGGTGAACAAGGACTGTATACACATTGAAAATTGAGAAGAGGTTCTTCTTAGGGTGAAGTTTCCTTGGCTAAGTTTTAAGGTCCTGGAGATACTTCATTTGCATGGAGAGGCATTCCAGGATGCTGAACCTGTAATTTCTACCAAGTATTAAGTGACATTCCTCAGATAGAGTGTGGGGGTCCAGACTCCCTAGATAGGGTATCAAAGAGGAAGCCCTGCTGGGAAAAGGCATCTTCCCTTTTTTCCCAAGTTACCTGGACAAGGTAGGCTTCCACATCAAATCACCGGGTTTCCCAATAAGCCACCTCTCCAACTCTTCTTTTAAAAAGAATTTAAAATTTACTCTTGTTTAGCATATGTTTGTGCAAGTGTGTGCAAGTGTGCACACCACGTCCCGTAACTGAAGTGAGTCTTAGGGTCATGGAGCAGTACTAGAGGAAGGCACTACGGGATGGAGCCTGGTCAGAGAGAAGGTCTCCAGCTCTGGAGTTTTGCGATGCAGGGCAACAGTAAGGCTGGAACATGGAGGGGCACAGAAAGGCAGGGCTAGCCTGAGCAAGGCTCTGTGCCTGGAAGCTGGCCTTCACTGCGGCCCACAGCTGGCATGACTCTGGTCCAGTATCTCAGGATCCCAGGATGCACTGTGTCTTCTCAGGACCTTTAGCCATTCCTGAGCTCAGGATTACAGGCTGGTGTTTTGTTGTTGTTGTTGTTGTTATCATTGTTTTTTTGTTTTGTTTAATAATAGAAATTTCTTTCCTTATTTTAAAATTTATTATTACTTAATTTTTACTTATTTAGTTTATGTCCAGTTTTCAACCCCCTTCCTGGTCACCCCACCACCCACTCTATCCCCTCATGCCCCCTCCCCTTCTCCTCTGAGTAGGCAGGGCCTGACATGGGTGTCCCCCTACCTGCAGCATAGTTCTTAACTATGGTGGGACCAACAGGTTGCCCAAACCTGGGGCAAAGCTGACTATGCTAAGTTAGTATAAAGAGGGAAATCATGCAAAAGCAATATCAAATGAACTGTAGGTCACTGTAGCAGTATGGCAGTCATCGTTGTTTCAGGAAGACACCATAACACATTTTCATCTTGTGTTAGGGCATCTTTGTTCCTTTTCAATCGACAGTTCTGTGCAGAGACACACCCTCCTGTGTTGGTCACAAGACACACTGCTAAGTACAAGGTAGAGTGTAGGGTTATTACATTACTGAATCACGCGTGCTACCTAGAGTTCCTTCAGTCCCTATAGCGGGCATGTGATACAGTTGTGCCCTGTGCAGCTGCTGTCCTTAATGGCTAAACAGATTTGGGGGATGCTGAACACTGCAGTGTTAAAGAAGGGTCTTCGGTACAGGCTCTTCTACTGTGCTAGTGTTCTCTGTGAGTGTGTAGTGCAGGGAGATATCCTAGGAATGATTAAATTTGATCGACAGGCAGGGGTAAAGCCCAGTGCTGGGGCGTGTCCACAGCTCCAGGCTGGATCCTGAGTACTACAATGGAAAGGTCTTGGTTGCCTGAGGGAACAGTTAGAATAGGGGGGAGGGGGGGAGATCTCCTGAGCCAGGATGTGTCCACTCTGGAGGACTACAAGTAAGCAGTTAATTAGAAACAGCCTCACGTAGCCAGTAGGAACCCCACTAGAATCTATATACTGTGAAAGGATTGATAAATCCTCTCACACAGGAGCGGGGCAGACAACCCTCTGCTCAGCTGGCCCAAGAGCTTTGTTGATGCTCACGGATGAGTGTACTTTCTCAGAGCACCACTGCCCTATGTTTCAAGAACCTGGACATGGATTTGCGTCTATGAGATTTTAGAAGTGTGTTTGTTTTGTGTTTGTTTGTTTTTGTTTTTGGTGGTTGTGCCAGAAGCAGTTATATCTCCACATTCCTATTCCTGTTCTTAATTTTATATAGTAGTGTTTTCAAGTTTTCAGACTTTCCAGAAGGCATCACATTGGCCAGCGAATTTCACTCAACACGTTTTCCATCCGTCTGTGAACCACACTCTAACTACAGACCAGCGACAGACATTCATGTTCAAACTGGAAATGGATATGAGGAGGAGTCCTTGGTCCAAGAACCTTGGAAACTGAGGGAAAGCACGGTCGATTTTTGTCAGCTAGAGTAATCTCTGCCACAGCACTGCCTCCTGTTTCCCCAGGCCCTCCTTTGGGGAGTCCCTGACATTTGCTTGGGATTCATCAGCAGGCTGCCTGCTGGTAGAATTTTAAAATCTAAATGGACTTCCTGTGTTTTAACCTCTGTCACATTTGATCTAACCTGACAGGTCCCATGTTAGTAATATTCTCTTATATATATGTATGTATACACACATACACACACACACACACACACAAATTTGTATGGGTGTTTTCCTACTTGAATCTGTGTTCCACTTGTGTGCCTGGTGGCTACAGAGTCAAGGCAAGGAGAGAGCATCAGGTCTCCTGGAACTGGAGTTCCAGGGGTTGAGCCTCACCATGTGGGGGCTGGGAACCTAACTCCAATTCTCCGAGAGAAACAAGTCTTCTTCACTGCACAGCCATCTCTCCAGACCCTAATAGAGTATTCTCTAGGAATCCTGTGAACTGCCCATCACCTATAAGACTTCCAGTGAGGGGACTGCGACACCAAACCATCCACAAACCTTTGA